>NC_090179.1:49481210-49618263 GCF_024679245.1 Pseudorasbora parva
ACTGAATATGAAGTGTGATAGTACCAACATGCTCTCATTGACAAAATGTACCTGTGGCAACGTTTGTGCAAAACCACAAAATATGTACCAGTAGGTATATATCACATCAGTTTCCAATAGAAATGAACACTAGAGGCAGTAAAACAGCATTTTTATCGATTATTTTACCATAGTCCATGATTTGTAAATGAATACATTTTGGAGTTTGTGTCACTTAACCAGCTCCATATGTTCGGCTTTTCTGACACACCTAGCTTCCGCGATAGCTCTACTTGCGATGCTGAAAGCTCGGGAACGAATCCTGTGAAAAACGTTTCAGGATAAAAGACGAGTTCAAACACAAGCTAAAATGACACGGATACAATCTTTTTTTTGTCACATTTTCTTTTTTTAACACTATCGGGTCAGTTTAGGGTTTGGCTGTACGTTAAAAAACCAACGTGACAAAACATGCCAGATTCACGTACATCTGTTCTGGAAAAAAACTACGCTTTTAGCGCCCCCCAGTGGACATTTCACTGTGAAACTGTCGCGATATGCACATATGTGTGTTATGTGTTTTGTGGTTTGTAAACGTTGCCACAGGTGTGTTTTTCCAAAGAGACCCGGCTGGATAGTACAGTACTAGTGATGTGCAGGGACATCTTTAAAGACGGATAATCGAATGTCATCATATCGCACGGATGAGTTTGTGTGAGGTGTGTGTTGGTGGAGGTGTGTGAGCGTTCACTCACAGTTTCTCTTGTCGACGCTCTCGTCACACTCCACTAATTACTGCGAGGCCGGGGGACGATCTGTAACTGTTAATGGTTATTTAATCCATAGACGTGTGAACATGTCGGCCGTTTGTTTGGCTCTCTTTAATTACCCAGCGTTAATTTCACTCTCGTTACTCTGTCTCTTGGAGTCTGGACAGAAATACACTCACATGCTTACCTGATTAAGCCATATTATGCCCTCTAACTCTTGATGTGTTTTCTGGCTCTTCCTGCTTGAATGTTGATTATTCCTCATATTCTCCATTGTTGCGACTCCTCTCTTCACAGTCTGTCAGTAACTCTGTTTACTTCCTGTCTCTATGAAGCTCCGCCTTCTGAGAAGCACACTGTTCTCCGATTGGTCGGCCGGGGGGCGGTGTTTTGTAATAATTGATGCCAGTAACGTGTTACTATAATCTGACTACTTTTTGCCAGTAACAAGTAATCTAACGTGTTACTATTTCCAAACCAGTAATCAGATTAAAGTAATTTATCCAAGTCACTGTGAGTTACTATTTAGTCATTTTCCTTAATTCCTTCTAATTTTGTTGCAATATTGTCCTGTTTAACACTGTGAAGCTGCTTTGACACAATCGGCATAGTAGAAGAGCGATATAAATAAAGTTGATTGATTGATTTATTGATTGATTGATTGATTGTTGCATCATTAAAAATGCACTTCCAATAAAGTGAGTGTTGGCAAAAGCGGTTGTCATTTCTATGTTGAGGCAGCAGCGGTGTTGTCGGCAACTGCTGAATGTAACTAATAAAGTAACTTGTAATCTTACCTTGTTACTTTTTAAATAAGTAATCAGTAATCAGATAAGTAACAAGTAACTGAGGCAACACTAGTTGTGATTGGTGTTTGGGAAATGTCCCGCCCCTTATCATAAACGGCAGTTTCAACACACGACTAACTTACTCAACCAGCCCCGTCCCTTTATTATGCGCATTAATTATTATAATGAGGGATATTGTGATGTGTTCCCAGGAGGAAAACTCCAGACGGAGGTGTTTCCGGAGCTCAGAAACACTGACTCTGATAGAGAGAAGAACTGGAGCTTTGCTGAGCTTTTTATGCTCAGACAGCAAAGTTGATGATCATGAAATAAAGCATATTAAGTCCTCTTTAATCGTGCAGCTCTGCGTTAGAGGTTGTTCAGAAAGTCTTGCTGCTGAATATTTATGCAGTTTGTACTGCAGATGCTCTGTATGTGTGAAACGCTGGGATGATCTACTGCGATTGTTATAATGCATGCATGAGATGCTGAATCCCACAATGCCGTGCACTTTAGAGCATGTCCTGTTCCAGCATATCTCAGCCTTTGTTTAGTTTCTCTGATAAACGTTAGCGTCCTGTACTGAAGCTCTGCTCAGTGCTCAGTGGTGGCATGCACAGGCTCTCCTGGCATTCATGTTCTTCGCGTCAGTGTTTTTGGCCAGATTTACCCCCCCCCCCCCCCCCCCCCCGCCCCGCCTCACAGGACGAGGAAAGAACGCCCATTCTTGTTTTCCATGCAGGAACATGTTCATTAGTCTTTTGTATTGTATGGTGCAGTTTTGTTTTTGCAAAATCATAAATCTTTATACAATTAGAGAAGATCTACTTGGCGGTGCAAGTTTCCCTCAAGATTAATACGAGCAGCTCTGCGACGCAGCACACAATAAAGGACGCCTCCTGACAAAATAAATTACAGGCGAATGTCGTTCATCTTCAGAATCGATCAAACTCTGGAGGTTTATTGTGCTGGTGTGCGGTTCAGACAGAGAGGAAGCGTTCGCTATGGCGATCCGCACAGGCTTTGAGGCGCTTCTGATTGTTCATATGAAAATATTGATAAAGGATCATGAGAGTCCGAACACACCAGTATTATAAATTCACTGTATGATCACTATTTTGTTGTACTAAAAACCCCTGTATTGACTTTATTTTATTTTAAAATATTCAGAAATATATGTTATACTCATAGTGTGTAAGCGATCATAAGGACATAAACATCCCCAAGAGTGACGCGTCATTCGCAGTGTTTCACGGGAGTGAGCGTCACTGATAAGCTCTTTTGCCACATTTTTGTTTCCATGGTAACAACGCTTTCTCTGATTGGTTGGTCTGTGGTGAGGATTGTGGGTTGTGTTGTTGTGAACTGATGTTAGTAGTGGTGAAGCAGGAGATAAGGCAGGTCTCTGTGTGTGTGTTGGGGGGGGGGGGGGGAGATATAAAAAATGTAAAGGATAGACTCCCTTTACAGCCCGGGACACAGAGAACAGCCAGCCACTATCCTGCTGCAGAGCCAGAGCCAACCGCCAACGGAAAAACTGCTGCGATTAATGAGCCGGAGCCTACTAAAAGAACTGAGCCAAACATCGCCCTGAGCTTTGTTCTGCCCAGATCATGTGTTCCCAGATTTCTCTCCGAAACCCCCTCTCCCGCTATCCAAAATAGGCTGGTTCCTCAACCATGCCTTCACTGGTTCCCTTCAGTCTCTGCTGGTTTTCTAGCCTCCAGCTCCTGTTCCCGTCACTCCTCCCTAGCTCGTTGCCCTAACTCATCCATCTTGGCTCCTCCCTCCTTCCGACCTGAGTCAATCGGCCTCATGGCTCCCCCGGAGGCCATCGTCTTTACGGCTCCACCTGAGGCAATCGACTTTACGGCTCCACCGGAGTCCATCGGCCTCATTGCTGCACCTGAGGCAATCGGCTTTACGGCTCCACCTGAGGCAATCGACTTTACGGCTCCACCTGAGGCCATCGGCTTTACGGCTCCACCTGAGGCCATCAGCTTTACGGCTCCACCTGAGTCCATCGGCTTCATGGCTGCACCTGAGGCCATCAGATTTACAGCTCCACCTAAGGCCATCGGCTTTACAGCTCCACCTGAGGCCATCGGCTTTATGGCTCCACCTGAGGCCATCGGCTTTATGGCTCCACCTGAGGCCATCGGCTTTATGGCTCCACCTGAGGCCATCCGCTTTATGGGGCTCCACCTGAGGCCATCGGCTTTATGGGGTTCCACCTGAGGCCATCTGCTTTATGGGGCTCCACCTGAGGCCATCGGCTTCATGGCTCCACCTGAGGCCATCGGCTTTATGGGGTTCCACCTGAGGCCATCGGCTTCATGGCTCCACCTGAGGCCATCGGCTTTATGGGGTTCCACCTGAGGCCATCGGCTTTATGGCTCCACCTGAGGCCATCAGCTTCATGGCTCCACCTGAGGCCATCGGCTTTATGGGGTTCCACCTGTGGCCATCGGCTTCATGGCTCCACCTGAGGCCATCGGCTTTATGGGGTTCCACCTGAGTCCATCGGCCTCATGACTCCACCTGAGGCCATCAGCTTTACAGCTCCACCTGAGGCCATCGGCTTTATGGCTCCACCTGAGGCCATCGGCTTTATGGCTCCACCTGAGGCCATCGGCTTTATGGCTCCACCTGAGGCCATCGGCTTTATGGCTCCACCTGAGGCCATCAGTTTTACAGCTCCACCTGAGGCCTTCAGCCTTACAGCTCCACCTGAGGCCATCGGCTTTACGGCTCCACCTGAGGCCATCGGCTTTACGGCTCCACCTGAGGCCATCGGCTTTACAGCTCCACCTGAGGCCATCGGCTTTATGGCTCCACCTGAGGCCATCGGCTTCATGGCTCCACCTGAGGCCATCGGCTTTACAGCTCCACCTGAGGCCATCGGCTTTACGGCTCCACCTGAGGCCATCGGCTTTATGGCTCCACCTGAGGCCATCGGCTTCACGGCTCCACCTGAGGCCATCGGCTTCATGGCTCCACCTGAGGCCATCGGCTTCATGGCTCCACCTGAGTCCATCGGCTTTATGGGGTTCCACCTGAGTCCATCGGCTTTATGGCTCCACCTGAGGCCATCGGCTTTATGGCTCCACCTGAGGGCATCGGCTTTATGGCTCCACCTGAGGCCATCAGCTTTACAGCTCCACCTGAGGCCTTCAGCTTTACAGCTCCACCTAAGGCCATCGGCTTTATGGCTCCACCTGAGGCCATCGGCTTCATGGCTCCACCTGAGGCCATCGGCTTTATGGTTCCACCTGAGGCCATCGGCTTCATGGCTCCACCTGAGGCCATCAGCTTTACAACTCCACCTGAGGCCATCGGCTTTATGGCTCCACCTGAGGCCATCGGCTTTACAGCTCCACCTGAGGCCATCGGCTTTATGGCTCCATCTAAGGCCATCGGCTTTATGGCTCCACCTGAGGCCATCGGCTTCATGGCTCCACCTGAGGCCATCAGCTTTACAGCTCCACCTGAGGCCATCGGCTTTACGGCTTCACCTGAGGCCATCGGCTTCATGGCTCCACCTGAGGCCATCGGCTTTATGGCTCCACCTGAGGCCATCAGCTTTACAGCTCCACCTGAGGCCATCGGCTTTACGGCTCCACCTGAGGCCATCGGCTTTACACCTCCACCTGAGGCCATCGGCTTTATGGCTCCACCTGAGGCCATCGGCTTCATGGCTCCACCTGAGGCCATCGGCTTCATGGCTCCACCTGAGGCCATCGGCTTCATGGCTCCACCTGAGGCCATCGGCTTTACAGCTCCACCTGAGGCCATCGGCTTTACGGCTCCACCTGAGGCCATCGGCTTTATAGCTCCACCTGAGGCCATCGGCTTCATGGCTCCACCTGAGGCCATCGGCTTTATGGTTCCACCTGACGCCATCGGCTTTATGGGGTTCCAACTGAGGCCATCGGCTTCATGGCTCCACCTGAGTCCATCGGCTTTATGGGGTTCCACCTGAGTCCATCGGCTTCATGGCTCCACCTGAGGCCATCGGCTTTATGGCTCCACCTGAGGGCATCGGCTTTATGGCTCCACCTGAGGCCATCAGCTTTACAGCTCCACCTGAGGCCTTCAGCTTTACAGCTCCACCTAAGGCCATCGGCTTTACAGCTCCACTTGAGGCCATCGGCTTCATGACTCCACCTGAGGCCATCGGCTTTATGGCTCCACCTGAGGCCATCGGCTTCATTGGCTCCACCTGAGGCCATCAGCTTTACAACTCCACCTGAGGCCATCGGCTTTACGGCTCCACCTGAGGCCATCGGCTTTACGGCTCCACCTGAGGCCATCGGCTTTACGGCTCCACCTGAGGCCATCGGCTTTACGGCTCCACCTGAGGCCATCGGCTTTACGGCTCCACCTGAGGCCATCGGCTTTACGGCTCCACTTGAGACCATCGGCTTTACGGCTCCACCTGAGGCCATCGGCTTTACGGCTCCACCTGAGGCCATCGGCTTTACGGCTCCACCTGAGGCCATCGGCTTCATGGCTCCACTTGAGACCATCGGCTTCTCTGTGCCCTGGCTTTCCACCCCAAAAGATCCGTTTGTGGGTCACCTCAGGGGGTCATCGCGACAGCTCCGTCTGGGTGTCACCTATGGGGGTCATCTCTGGGGGTCATTCCTACGGCTCCGTCTAGGGCAGAGTCCTGCTAAAATGGGTGGATTGTGACATTTATAAAATTCACAGGCAGGGATGCTGGCGGATAATTTACTCTGTGCGGGCGGGTAGTAGCGCGGATGAAAAATAGGCCTATGTGCAATATTTCTGTGGCGAGGTGAACGAGAGAGAGAGAGCGAGCGAGACTGGGGCGTGATTGTGAATGAGCGTCACCTGCGAGCCACACCGGTCTCGAGTCCTCGGAGGGAGCTCGGAGGCATATCGGGGGACGAGAGATCACCAGACCTGGATTTGACGTTGAGTTGTGTTTACGTTTTATTATGTGTGTGCGCGTGGCAGATGTCCGTGAGGGGCTACCCACGTTACTTTCGTTTTGTTTGGTTAAAGTCTTTTAAATGTTCGCTGGTTCCCGCCTCCTTCTTCCCCCCTCGAACATATTGTAGGCTATTACAATTTCTATGTCCAAATTACCATTACACATACACACACACACACACACAACAACGATATGCCATTTGACCCATCACGTCACCACCACTGCGACATTGAAACTTTTGTTGATGCCTCTCGTAACCCAGAAGGAGCAAGCGTTGCAGGAGTAGCAATGGATGAAGTAAAAGTAAAGTTGGTGAGTGGAGTAGCCTATATGAAATTGTTGACAACAATGAGTTTTTAAAGGCACTTTAGCCTGTTTCATTAGCTCATTCATGACGCTGTTGTGATGTTGAGAGAGGTGCAGGATAAAAAAAAAAACATTTTAATTTGAATGATTTTAGCGTGTGTGATTTATCGCGGGCACGGTCGGGAAACGGGCCAAATATTAACGGGTCTGGGCGGGTGCGGATTTAATTTAGAAATTTTCACGGGTCGGATCTGGTGCTAAACCTTGCAGGTACGGGCGGGGGCGGATCTCCAAAAATGGACCCGTGCAGGACTCTGGTCTAGGGGTCACCTCAGGAGGTCATCGCCTCGGAAGCCTGTGGTGTCGTACTGGTCCACCTGCTCTCCATCTGTGCTCTGGGCTCCCTCTCCACCGGCTCCATCTCTATCCCCATGGAGACATTGAGGAAATCTCCACCATTACTCCACCATCCCTCGACTCTGCCATGGGTCATTATCCTGGCTGGACTCTGGGTCAGCATCTGGATTATCCTGTGTAGTATATTAGAAGCATTCGGTCTTTAAAGTGCCATCAGCTTAAATACCTGTCTGTGTCTTTAATGTTAATCAAATTAAAAAAGACACATGTTAAATAAACCAAAGTTGGGAGACTTTATGGGTAGGTGTGTCTGTGTGTGTGTGGGGGGGTGGGGGGTGGGGGGGGGTGGGGGGGGTTAGTGGATATAGTGGTCCACTATAGGACAGTGGATCTCAAACCTGCCACCAGCCCTGCACATTTTGTATGTCTCCCTCATCTAACCACTGCTTTAGGTCAAGGACCTAGAGGGAACGCAGGGCTTACAAACACTGGTCTTCCTAAGCTCTGAGTTCTCTGTGGATCCTTGTCCTATATCATCAGTGTTAGTTTGGTTGTTTTCTCCTGAGTTTCCCATTTGGATTTATCATTAAAGACTGTTTACTCCTCTGAATCTCCTTCGCTGTGCGATCTATACAGCCAGTTACATATGCAATGTCCTCACTAATATAGTGAAACAAACTTTCTCTCTCTCTGTGTGTGTGTGTGTGTGTGTGTGTGTTTGTGTGTGTGTGTTTTATATATATATATATGGCATATGGGGGCACAAATGTCTCCATGAAATGTATAAATGCAGCACATTTTCTGTGATGGGAAGGTTAGCGTAAGAGGATAGAATATACAGTATGTACAGTATATAAACCATTACGCATAAGGACAGTCTCTGTAAAGCTCACGTGTGTGTGTGTGTGTGTGTGTGTGTGTGTGTGTGTGTGTGTGTGTGTGTGTGTGTGTGTGTGTGTGTGGGCGCGGTTATGAGTCTATTCTTGTCAGGCTTGGAGAAACATGTATTTCTGTTAGAGATTTTCTTGTCAGTCCTGCTGCAACTACAATTCCAATTTCATGCATGTTAGAAAGAAAGACAGAAGCGCTCTGAGGGAGAGAGAGAAAGAGAGAGAGGGGGGGGGGGGGGTAAAAAAGGCATTGGTTAAAGAGAACACAAAGAGAGCCAGAGCGAGAGAGCGAGAGTGCAGAGCCACTGCTGTGAGGAACAGAGTCAATCTGCCACCTAGTGAACATCATTTATCAGACACTGACGACTGTCCATTTACAAACCTACAGTCGGAGGACATGAGGTCTTCATCTCACCCTGAACAGCTCGCAGCTCTCGTGCTGCCGATGCTTTAATGGCTCGCACTCAACTCTTAATTTTTTTCAGCAGTCATATTATATTTTATTTTCCGTGGTTATTTCAACTGTACCTACAACACAAAGCGTTCTGTCTATGCACACTGTAGGCGTGTTACTGGATGTGCTTAATTCCTTTATTGAACTCCTCAGGACAGTGGAGGAGGAGCCTGGGCGGAGTCAGGGATTGAAGGGGCGTGTCTGGGATTAGAGCGGATCAGAAACCTGATGACAGTGCCTGAACGAGTGGATGTGCACAGACGGAATGAACGACTCTATGTCTGATTTATTGCAGGTTTTCTTTGCTGAAGCTGCAGCTCTGAGTTTGTTTCAGTCTTGACTCAGAGTAAATCAGGAAAATGACAAAGAGCATCATTAAACGGCGCACGGGTTTGATGAATATGTGGGGTTGTGTGCGCATTGATCAGACGAGTGTTGGTGTAATGGATGAGTGTGTCCGCGGCCCGTAACGGATGATGTGTGTGTGATATTTCCACATGGGTTCGGCTTCATTGATGCTCTGCACCCTCCGCATTAAACACAGGGTTTATTTTGAGTGTGTGTCGGATTGAATTGTGTGTATCTAACCCAAATCTCCCAGCATCCCTCGGTGTTTCCCAGAGATCTCCACTCATGTCGTTCTGGTCTGGTTTTCTCTTTCAGTTCCTGCGATCATCTATAAAGTGTCGGAGGACATCACTGTGAACGAGGGCAGTAACGTGACGCTGACGTGTTTGGCCAATGGGAGGCCAGATCCCTCCATCACCTGGAGACTGCTCAACCCATCAGGTGAGAGAGAGCCAATCAGCTGCTGCCAAATCTCTTCCCCTCAGGTGAGAGAGAGCCAATCAGCTGCTGCCAAATCTCTTCCCCTTAGGTGAGAGAGAGCCAATCAGCTGTTGCCAAATCTCTTCCCCTCAGGTGAGAGAGAGCCAATCAGCTGCTGCCAAATCTCTTCCCATCAGGTCAGTCGTCACTAGTGCTGGCCACATGTCCTCCAACCAACCTATATAGGTCGTTTGTTACCTTCTTTTAAATATGACCCATAGGAGCGTTTACTAAAGTTGTGCCCCTATCGACAAACCCTAGCACCCATCTGACACTGAAGAGAACGCACCCTAGCAACCGTCTGACACTGAAGAGAACGCATCCTAGCAACCGTCTGACACTGAAGAGAACGCATCCTAGCAACCGTCTGACACTGAAGAGAACGCACCCTAGCAACCGTCTGACACTGAAGAGAACGCATCCTAGCAACCGTCTGACACTGAAGAGAACGCACCCTAGCAAACATCTAACACTGAAGAGAAAGCACCCTAGCAACCGTCTGACACTGAAGAGAACACCCTAGCAACCGTCTGACACTGAAGAGAACGCACCCTAGCAAACATCTAACACTGAAGAGAAAGCACCCTAGCAACCGTCTGAAACTGTAGAGAACACACCCTAGCAACTGTCTGACAGTGAAGACAAACACACCCTAGCAACCATCTGACACTGAAGAGAACACGCCCTAGCAACCATCTGGCACTGAAGAGAACACACCCTAGCAACTGTAGAGAACATACGGTAGCAACCGTCTGACACTGAAGAGAACACACCCTAGCAACCATCTGACAGTGAAGAGAACACACCCTAGCAACCGTCTGACACTGAAGAGAACACACCCTAGCAACCATCTGACAGTGAAGAGAACACACCCTAGCAACCATCTGACACTGTAGAGAACACACCGTAGCAACCTTCTGACACTGAAGAGAACACACCCTAGCAACCGTCTGGCACTGAAGAGAACACACCCTAGCAAACATCTGACAGTGAAGAGAACACACCTTAGCAACCGTCTGACACTGAAGAGAACACACCCTAGCAACCGTCTGACAGTGAAGAGAACACACCGTAGCAACCTTCTGACACTGAAGAGAACACACCCTAGCAACCGTCTGGCACTGAAGAGAACACACCGTAGCAAACATCTGACAGTGAAGAGAACACACCTTAGCAACCGTCTGACACTGAAGAGAACACACCCTAGCAACCGTCTGACAGTGAAGAGAACACACCGTAGCAACCTTCTGGCACTGAAGAGAACACACCCTAGCAACCATCTGACAGTGAAGAGAACACACCGTAGCAACCTTCTGACACTGAAGAGAACACACCCTAGCAACCGTCTGACAGTGAAGAGAACACACCGTAGCAACCGTCTGGCACTGAAGAGAAAACACCCTAGCAACCGTTTGACACTGAAGAGAACACCCTAGCAACCGTCTGGCACTGAAGAGAAAACACCCTAGCAACCGTTTCACACTGAAGAGAACACCCTAGCAACCGTCTGGCACTGAAGAGAAGGCACCCTAGCAACCGTCTGGCATCGCGTCAGTCTAAAGTGATGGAGGGTTCGAGCGCCCGCATGTCCTTCAGACTCTGACCTGGAATCTGTCAGCATGTTCTCTTTCTGCCAGACAGGAAGTCGAAAGAGTGTGTGTGAGAAACGTGTGTGTGATTCATGTGGGTAGCTGTTTGATTAGAGTGTGTGTGTGTGTGTGTGTGTGTGTGTGTGTGTGTGTGTGTGTGTGTGTGTGTGTGTGTGTGTGTGTGTGCATGTGTGTGTGTGTGTGGTTTCATGTTCACAGCATATCTGTCGTCCTGAAGTCGTTCTCATCGACTGTTGCAGACACGCTGGAAGCCTCATTTACTGAAAAGAGCTGAATACTGTTTAAAGTATTGACCAGAGGTGTGTGTGTGTGTGTGTGTGTGTGTGTGTGTGTGTGTGTGTGTGTGTGTGTGTGTGTGTGTGTGTGTGTGTGTGTGTGTGTGTGGCACTGGATCGATGCAGTGATGGTTGGAGACTCTGCTCTCTACAGAAGGTCACTAAAGGTCAGAGTCGAAGGCCTTTTAGCGGCTGGAACATTAATCAAGTGTTATCAGCGTAACATTAGACCAGCTCTAACCCGCCACTGACCGGCTCGTGGGTCATGTGACTGTAATCGAGTCTCAAACAGTCAAAATGGCTTTGAAATGTCAGATGATTCGTTCACTCTCTCAGTGTTTGAACTCAAAGAACATATACTGTACAATTCATATTAGTGATTGAAGAGGAACACAAACTCTCTCTCTCTCACACACACACACACACACACACACACACACACACACACACACACACACACACACACACAGACATACGCGCACACACGCGCACACACACACACAGACACGTGCACACACACACACACACACAGACACACACACAGACACACACACACACAAACACACACGTGCACACACACACACACACACACACACACACACAGACATACGCGCACACACGCGCACACACACACACACACACACACACACAGACACGTGCACACACACACACACAGACACACACACACACACACACACACACACACACACCCCCACACACACACACCCACACACACTCTCTCTCTCTCTCTCTCTCTCTCTCTCTCTCTCTCTCTCTCTCTCTCTCTCTCTCTCTCTCTCTCTCTCTCTCTCTCTCTCTCTCTCTCTCGCTCTCTTCTACTCACTATAATGATGCACCAGTAAATATATTATTGATTTGTTTATATAACTTTATTTGTTTATTATTATTTTTATTTAATAAAATGTACCCTTTTTTAATATATTAATAACTATTAAATGTTTATCACATTTTTATTAATTTATTTAAATGTTATTTTTTATTTAGTTTTTAACTTTTTATCGTAATCTTATTTTCATGTTCAAGATTCATCCTGGTCATTAATTCTGCGAAAGAAAATAATGAGTATTATTGGATGCATTAAACCAATCAGATCACAGTGTGTGTGTGTGTGTGTGTGTGTGTGTGTGTGTGTGTGTGTGTGTGTGTGTGTGTGTGTGTGTGTGTGTGTGTGTGTGTGTGTGTTTGAAAACATTAAGTGTATTTATTGTGTCTTGTGATCTTTCGGTTCTGCTGAACTTTGTCAATTTCATGGTTTTACATAAATTAGTATTCACTAAATAAATGTATTGTGCCTCACTGTGGTAAATGATGCTCATGAATAAAACATGAGTATGCAAATTGAGCACCCCCTCTGCTCACTCGTGCTCTGAAACGCTTTTAAACTTCCTGATGAAAAGCTGACCAGACCTGTGTGTGTGTGTGTGTGTGTGTGTGTGTGTGTGTGTGTGTGTGTGTGTGTGTGTGTGTGTGTGTGTGTGTGTGTGTGTGTGTGTGTGTGTGTGTGTGTGTGTGTGTGTGTGTGTGTGTGTGTGTGTGTGAGAGAGAATGATGTTTTCCTCAGCTAGTTTGTTGATGTTGCTGGATCATTATTCCTCACTCACTGATGTTATGTTAGTGCTGAGTTCAGTGCTTTGATTTGAAAGAGCCTCACATGCTCCCTCTGCTGGACAAGCCAAACTATAGTGCTGATGCTGATGCTGATGCTGACACTGACGATGATGCTAAAGGTGTGTGTGTTTGTGTTTGTTTGTCAGCCGAGGCTCTGGATGTGGGCGAGTATCTGGAGATCTCTGGTATCGTTCGCTCTCAGGCCGGACGTTACGAGTGTAAAGCGAGCAATGACGTGTCCACACCCGATGTCAAATACGTCAACGTGGTGGTCAACTGTAAGTAGATGTCCAAAAGATCCGACTGTGTGAGATGTGTGTGTGTTTGAGAGAGCAGCCTGATGTGTGTGTCTACAGACCCGCCGTATATAAAGGAGGTGCGGAGCTCCGAGACACCGGTCGGACAGGCTGGAGTTCTGCACTGCGAGGCGTCTGCGGTTCCTCAGCCGGAGTTTGAGTGGTTCAGAGATGAGCGCAGGTCAGTCAACACACCCTTCCCTCCTGTAGGTCAGCCAGTAATGTTTGCTTCCCAGAACCTTCCCAAAACTGTTTTTAAGTATTATTTTATTTAATCAGGGAATGTTTTATTCCGAACTTAAAAGGGAACTCTGAATTAACATTCCCAATCTAATGTTCCTCAATATTCAACTAATGTTCCCCAACATTCAACTAATGTTCCCCAACATTCAACTAATGTTCCTCAATATTCAACTAATGTTCCTCAATATTCAACTAATGTTCCACAATATTCAACAAATGTTCCCCAACATTCAACTAATGTTCCCCAACATTCAACTAATGTTCCCCAACATTCAACTAATGTTCCCCAACATTCAACTAATGTTCCACAATATTCAACTAATGTTCCCCAACATTCAACTAATGTTCCCCAACATTCAACTAATGTTCCCCAACATTCAACTAATGTTCCACAATATTCAACTAATGTTCCCCAACATTCAACTAATGTTCCCCAACATTCAACTAATGTTCCACAATATTCAACTAATGTTCCCCAACATTCAACTAATGTTCCCCAACATTCAACTAATGTTCCCCAACATTCAACTAATGTTCCCCAACATTCAACTAATGTTCCTCAACATTCAACTAATGTTCCTCAATATTCAACTAATGTTCCTCAATATTCAACTAATGGTCCTCAATATTCAACTAATGTTCCTCAATATTCAACTAATGATCCTCAATATTCAACTAATGTTCCTCAAGATTCAACTAATGTTCCTCAACATTCAACTAATGTTCCTCAATATTCAACTAATGTTCCTCAACATTCAACTAATGTTCCTCAATATTCAACTAATGTTCCTCAATATTCAACTAATGTTCCCCAACATTCAACTAATTTTCCTCAATATTCAACTAATGTTCCTCAATATTCAACTAATGTTCCTCAATATTCAACTAATGTTCCCCAACATTCAACTAATGTTCCTCAACATTCAACTAATGTTCCCCAACATTCAACTAATTTTCCTCAACATTCAACTAATGTTCCTCAACATTCAACTAGTGTTCCTCAATATTCAACTAATGTTCCCCAACATTCAACTAATGTTCCCCAACATTCAACTAATGTTCCTTAAGATTCAACTAATGTTCCTCAACATTCAACTAATGTTCCTCAACATTCAACTAATGTTCCTCAATATTCAACTAATGTTCCCCAACATTCAACTAATGTTCCCCAACATTCAACTAATGTTCCCCAACATTCAACTAATGTTCCTCAATATTCAACTAATGTTCCCCAACATTCAACTAATGTTCCTCAATATTCAACTAATGTTCCTCAACATTCAACTAATGTTCCTCAACATTCAACTAATGTTCCTCAATATTCAACTAATGTTCCCCAACATTCAACTAATGTTCCTCAACATTCAACTAATGTTCCTCAACATTCAACTAATGTTCCCCAACATTCAACTAATGTTCCCCAACATTCAACTAATGTTCCCCAACATTCAACTAATGTTCCCCAACATTCAACTAATGTTCCTCAATATTCAACTAATGTGGTGGGCGTTTGGTGGGCGCGGCTCAATTGCAGGCGACCAGGTAGCAGGTGTCTGTGTTTGTTTGCTGTCCGTAGCGTCTTTACGTTTTTTACTTATTTATTTATTATTACTTCAGTTTGTGTACGGGTGTTAGCCGTGCTTATCGGGCCCAACAATGGAGATATTTCTCTTCCTACTTTTGACAATCGTGCTGAACATCGCTCGGGGTCTGTTTGTGAAGCCCGACAGGATCCAATATACAAGAGACTTTCTCCTGGGATTTAAATCAAGCAATTATGTGGTGGACCTAGACACAACTCGGCTATTAAGTCGCGGGGAGTTTGATTGTTTGGACCTTTTAGTCGGTGACAATGCTCCGTTACAAAGTTTAAGGCGTCCGGTTACACCTGGTAAACAAATCAGGAAAAGAGGGAAACGGGGCGGAGTGCGGCAACGGTTAAGAAAACTAATAGGAAAGAAACGTCTCTCCCTACCAACGATATTGCTGGCTAATGTCCAGTCCCTAAGGAATAAGACTGATGAACTGCAAACGTGTGTGGCCTCTCTGCGCAAGTTCAGAGACGCTTGTGTGATGGCTTTCACTGAGACGTGGCTGTCTGACACTGACCTGGATTCGACCGTGAACATTGAAGGTTTTGGGGTCCCGATCCGTTTGGACCGGGATCCGGAGACGACGGGGAAGCGTCACGGCGGAGGTGTTTGCCTGTACATCAATCCAAAGTGGTGCAATGGCGCCACTGTGCGCGAACGGATTTGTTTACCGGACATAGAGCTGTTGTCGGTGTCTGTTAGACCATTCTATCTGCCTAGGGAATTTCCCCAAATATTTTTGACAGTAGTGTACATCCACCCAAGAGCAGATATAAAATCCGCGTCTGATGTCATTTTTTCAGTAGCTCAAAAACTACAATCTATCTCTGCTGATGCACCGTGCTTCTTTCTTGGTGATTTTAATCATGTCAACTGTAAAAAGTCGCTGAGCTGTTTCACACAGTATGTCACCTGTCCTACTCGGGGGAACAGACTATTGGATCTCTGCTATGGCTCTATTAAGGGAGCCTACAAGTCTGTTGCAGGTCCTCCTATAGGATTATCTGACCATAATGTGGTGCATCTTTTGCCCACATACAGACCTGTGCTACATAGAGACAAAGTGCAGGTACGTGTGGTACAGGTGTGGAACGAGGAGAGCGCTTTGGCCCTACAGGGCTGTTTTGACTGTACCGATTGGTCTGTTTTTCAAGACTCATCCGACAACATTGATGATCTGACTGATGCAGTATGCAGTTACATCGATTTCTGTGTGGACAGTGTAATCCCAACTAAGACAGTTGTTTCCTATCCTAATAATAAGCCCTGGATATCTAAAGAACTGAAACATCTGTTAAGAGAAAAGAGGACTGTTTTTAATAGTGGTGATAAAAGTGCATATGCTGCAATTAGGAAGGTTGTGCGAGCTGAAATAGTAAAGGCTAAACTCCAGTATAAAAGAAAAATTGAGTCTAAATTCAGTGAGTCCGATCTCAGATCTGTGTGGAATGGAATGAAGCTAATGACAGGTCTACACAAAGGCACTAGTACTGTGTCATTAAATGGTTTTGAGTCTGATGAGCAGCTAGCAAATGAATTAAACAGTTTTTACATGAGATTTTCTAATAGTGATTTTACTGAAAAAAACAGTCACATGTGTGATAATTTGGTTAGTGATGGTATTCTTGATTTTGATATCGATGTATTTAAGGTCAAATCGTTATTTAAACAAACTAATGTTAGGAAAAGTCCTGGCCCTGATAACATCAGTGGTCAAGTCCTTAAGTATTGTGCTGGTCAGTTAAGTGAGATCTTTAAAGTCATTTTTACTCAATCACTACAGACGCAAACAGTGCCAAAGATTTGGAAACATTCTACAATTATTCCTGTAGCTAAGTGTAAGAACCCTAAGGTCTTAAATGACTTTCGCCCTGTAGCTCTCACCTCATTGGTGATGAAGACTTTTGAGAAGTTGATTAAACAGGAGTTACTGAAGCAGGTAGAGGAGCAGTTAGACCCTCTCCAGTTTGCTTATAGGCCTAGCAGAGGTGTTGAGGATGCAATACTTACATTGTTAAATTTCCTTTATCAACATATGGAATCCTCAAAAACTCATGCTAGGCTCCTCTTTATCGACTTCTCTTCAGCATTTAATACTATTCAGCCCTTTTTGTTAGCTGAGAAACTTCAGTCTCTTTTTAATTTGAATTCCAATTTAATTGGCTGGATACTGGATTTTCTGTCGAACAGGTCACAGTGTGTTAGGGTAAATGGTGTTTCATCCTCAAAAGCCCTTACCTCCACAGGCTCTCCGCAGGGCTGTGTTCTTTCACCTTTGCTTTTTATTCTATATACGAATGACTGTAAGAGCAAGTATGAGAACAGGCACTGTGGGAAATTTGCAGATGACACTGTTATAGTGAGCCTTTTGAAGAATGATGAGGATGGGCATGGCCCTGTAGTTGATGATTTTATTGCGTGGTGTGACAACTTTTATCTGTCTATCAACGTTTCCAAGACAAAGGACATGATTATTGATTTTCGTAGATTACAGCACAATGGTTCAGAAACTGTTATTCAGAATATGAATGTTGAGACAGTAGATGAATATAAATATTTAGGAACCATCATTGACAGCAAACTAACTTTTGAGAGCAATACAGTTGCTGCTTGTAAAAGGGCCCAACAGAGACTTTTTTTCTTGAGGAAGATGAAATCATTTAGTGTATGTAAGACTCTGATGACTTTGTTTTACCAATGTTTTATTCAATCAGTTTTGACTTTTTGTATTGTGGCATGGTACAGTGGCCTTTCAATGACCAATAAGCATAAGCTAGCTAGGTTGGTAAATGTTGCCTCTAAGGTGGTTGGGGTACAGCTACCACAGCTGCAACATATATATGATAAACGGATACGGGGTAAGGCTAACCACATTTTAAATTGTTCTGATCACCCACTCTTTGGGGAGTTTAATTTGCTCCCCTCAGGTCGCCGTTTTAGGCTACCTATGTTAAGAACCAGACGTGCCAGGGATTCTTTTATTCCTGTGGCTATTAGGAATCTGAATTCACTTAGGTGACATCTTATGAATTATTTTATATTTTATTTTATTATATTATTATTATTTTTTTTATTTTTTTTTACATTCCTGTCATTGTTTATTATGACATACTGTTCGGGTATTGTATTGGTTTCTGTCATTGGTTCTGGTGATGGAGTGTCTCCATTGTTGTGTTGTGTTGATGTGTGTCCCGTGTTGTGTTATAATGTTGTTGGCATCTGGTGGTGCTCTTGTCCAGCTTTTTTTTGTGGATATCCTGCTGCATACTAAATTTCCTTTTTAAGGATAAATAAAGTGAAACTTGAACTTGAACTAATGTTCCCCAACATTCAACTAATGTTCCTCAATATTCAACTAATGATCCTCAATATTCAACTAATGTTCCCCAACATTCAACTAATGTTCCTCAATATTCAACTAATGTTCCTCAATATTCAACTAATGTTCCCCAACATTCAACTAATGTTCCTCAACATTCAACTAATGTTCCTCAAGATTCAACTAATGTTCCTCAATATTCAACTAATGTTCCTCAACATTCAACTAATGATCCTCAATATTCAACTAATGTTCCCCAACATTCAACTAATGTTCCTCAATATTCAACTAATGTTCCTCAATATTCAACTAATGTTCCACAATATTCAACTAATGTTCCACAATATTCAACTAATGTTCCCCAACATTCAACTAATGTTCCTCAATATTCAACTAATGTTCCTCAATATTCAACTAATGTTCCTCAACATTCAACTAATGTTCCCCAACATTCAACTAGTGTTCCTCAATATTCAACTAATGTTCCTCAACATTCAACTAATGTTCCCCAACATTCAACTAGTGTTCCTCAATATTCAACTAATGTTCCTCAATATTCAACTAATGTTCCCCAACATTCAACTAATGTTCCTCAATATTCAACTAATGTTCCTCAATATTCAACTAATGTTCCCCAACATTCAACTAATGTTCCTCAACATTCAACTAATGTTCCCCAACATTCAACTAGTGTTCCTCAATATTCAACTAATGTTCCTCAACATTCAACTAATGTTCCCCAACATTCAACTAGTGTTCCTCAATATTCAACTAATGTTCCTCAACATTCAACTAATGTTCCCCAACATTCAACTAGTGTTCCTCAATATTCAACTAATGTTCCTCAATATTCAACTAATGTTCCCCAACATTCAACTAATGTTCCTCAATATTCAACTAATGTTCCTCAATATTCAACTAATGTTCCTCAATATTCAACTAATGTTCCTCAATATTCAACTAATGTTCCTCAATATTCAACTAATGTTCCTCAATATTCAACTAATGTTCCACAATATTCAACTAATGTTCCCCAACATTCAACTAATGTTCCTCAATATTCAACTAATGTTCCTCAATATTCAACTAATGTTCCACAATATTCAACTAATGTTCCTCAATATTCAACTAATGTTCCTCAACATTCAACTAATGTTCCTCAATATTCAACTAATGTTCCTCAATATTCAACTAATGTTCCTCAATATTCAACTAATGTTCCACAATATTCAACTAATGTTCCTCAATATTCAACTAATGTTCCCCAACATTCAACTAATGTTCCTCAATATTCAACTAATGTTCCTCAACATTCAACTAATGTTCCTCAATATTCAACTAATGTTCCACAATATTCAACTAATGTTCCCCAACATTCAACTAATGTTCCTCAATATTCAACTAATGTTCCTCAATATTCAACTAATGTTCCACAATATTCAACTAATGTTCCCCAACATTCAACTAATGTTCCCCAACATTCAACTAATGTTCCTCAAGATTCAACTAATGTTCCACAACATTCAACTAATGTTCCTCAATATTCAACTAATGTTCCCCAACATTCAACTAATGTTCCTCAATATTCAACTAATGTTCCTCAATATTCAACTAATGTTCCTCAATATTCAACTAATGTTCCCCAACATTCAACTAATGTTCCTCAAGATTCAACTAATGTTCCTCAATATTCAACTAATGTTCCACAATATTCAACTAATGTTCCCCAACATTCAACTAATGTTCCTCAATATTCAACTAATGTTCCTCAATATTCAACTAATGTTCCCCAACATTCAACTAATGTTCCTCAATATTCAACTAATGTTCCTCAATATTCAACTAATGTTCCTCAATATTCAACTAATGTTCCTCAAGATTCAACTAATGATCCTCAATATTCAACTAATGTTCCTCAATATTCAACTAATGTTCCCCAACATTCAACTAACGTTCCCCAACATTCAACTAATGTTCCTCAAGATTCACTGGGTTCATTTTTGTTTTTGTTCATCTCCCTGACAGTAAAGCTTTGTTGATCTAGAGCAGTACTAATGTGTGTGTTTGTGTGTGTGTGTGTGTGTGTGTGTGTGTGTGTGTGTGTGTGTGTGTGTGTGTGTGTGTGTGTGTGTGTGTGTGTGTGTGTGTGTGTGTGTGTGTGTGTGTGTGTTTCAGACTGTCCAGCTCTCAGAGCCTCAGTATTCAGATTAGTGGCTCTCGTACGCAGCTGGTGGTCGCAAACGTCACGGAGGACGATTATGGAAACTACACGTGTGTTGCTACCAATAGACTGGGCATCCACAACGCCAGCGTGTTCCTCTACAGTGAGTATCTCTCTCTCTCTCTCTCTCTCTCTCTCTCTCTCTCTCTCTCTCTCTCTCTCTCTCTCTCTCTCTCTCTCTCTCACACACACACACACACACACACACACACACATTCAATGATGTAGTTCAGCACATCAACCAGCAGAGGTCGCCATTTACCAGCATGTGTCTGACTATCTCTCTCTCTCTCTCTCTCTCTCTCTCTCTCTCTCTCTCACACACACACACACACACACACACACACACACACACACACACACACACACACACACATTCAATGATGTAGTTCAGCACATCAACCAGCAGAGGTCGCCATTTACCAGCATGTGTCTGACTCTCTCTCTCTCTCTCTCTCGCTCTCACTCACACACACACACACACACACACATACACACAAACATTCACTAATGTTAGTTCAGCACATCAACCAGCAGAGGTCGCCATTCACCAGCATGTGCCTGTCTTAGTCTCTCTCTCTCTGTGTCTCTGTCTCTCTCCCACGTGTCTGTCTGATCTCAATTCAATTCAAATGTGCTTTATTGGCATGACAATTGTTTCAATGTATTGCCAAAGCATTAACATACATGTACATATACATACATACATAAAATAAAGAATTATATAAAATAAAATAAATAATAATAATAGTAATAAGTTGAACAATCTGTAAACATTTAGAATTCTAGGAACAATTTTGAATTCTGTCTGTGTGTGTGTGTGTGTGTGTGTGTGTGTGTGTGTGTGTGTGTGTGTGTGTGTGTGTGTGTGTGTGTGTGTGTGTTTGTGTGTGTGCGCATCACTGATTGGTCGACTCTTCCCTCTTTTTGTGACAGGCATTAATGTATCTTGCTGCTAGTAGGATACAATCTCTTTGTTCACCTAATACATGTAGAAGTTGTGTTTTATTGTTTGATTTTATGAAGTCAGGGCAAAGTATTTCGAATTTAGGATAGAATGTGTTTCTGATTTGTTCATAGTTAGGGCAGCTGGTGAGGAAGTGTGTCTCTGTCTCCACTTCTCCAGCAGTGCAGTGCGGGCAGATGCGGCTCTCTCTGGGCAGCCAGTTCTGTCTGTATCTGCCCGTCTCTACGGCCAGTGTGTGATTGCTCAGTCTGTACCTCACACACACACACACACACACACACACACACACACACACACACACTCTCTCTTCTGTCTGTATCTGCCCGTCTCTACGGCCAGTGTGTGATTGCTCAGTCTGTACCTCGTCATTCTTCTTCTGAGCTCACTGTCTTTCACTTGCGCTCAGGTATTCTGCTGTTGTGTAGTTTCTGTTTAGGGCCAAATAACATTCCAGTTTACTTTGTTTTTGTGTTGTTTCAGTCCAATAGGTCAGGTAGTTTTCTTTTTGTGCTTTACTCATTTGGTTGGGCCAGATTGTGTGGATGAGGGTGTCGGTGTCCTGAGGCTGATTATTGTTAGTCGTGTTAGTTTGTTTTTGCAGCCTCAGGATCAGCTGAATTAGGGGACTCTTCTCAGTGTTCACTTCATGGTTTTTAAGGGCTTTAAAATGGTAAGAGTTGGGGTCACTCATTTTTAGATGTTTCCAAAATTTGATGGCTCGTTTCTCAATGTGGATTAGTAAAGGGTATTGGCCTAATTCGGCCCTGCATGCGTTGTTCGGCGTGTTCCTCTGTACTCTCAGGATACTCTTGCAGAACTCAGCATGCAGGGTTTCTATTGGGTTTTTGTCCCATTTGTCAAACTCATGGTTTAGGAGAGGACCCCACACTTCACTGCCATATAGTGCAATAGGTTCTATGACGGATTGGAATATTTTGAGCCAGATTCTGATTGGTATTTCAAATTGGATTGATTTTTTGATGGCATAAAAAGCCCTTCTTGCTTTCTCTTTCAGTTCATTCACGGCCAAGCTGAAGTTTCCGTTTGTATTGAATTTCAACCCGAGGTATGTGTAGTTGGTGGCATGATCAATTTTGGTCATACCAAGGGTGAAATTGTGTTTCTTTCCCTGACATCTGGGTCTCTTCTGGAATGTTAGTACTTTAGTTTTAGCCATGTTAATAGTCAGGGCCCAGGTCTGACAGAACTGATGCAGGATGTCCAGGTTCTGCTGTAGACCCTCTTCTGTTGGAGACAGCAGCACCAGGTCATCCGCATACAGGAGGAACTTTATAGAGGAGTCATGTAGTGTGAGGCCAGGAGCTGCGGATTGCTCGAGGAGTTTCGCTAATTCATTGATGTAAATATTGAAGAGGGTCGGTGATAGTGGGCAGCCCTGTCTCACACCTCGCCCTTGAGTGAAGGACTCCGTTTGTTTATTGCCAATTTTAATTGAGCATTGATTGTTTGAGTACATTGTTTTAATTATGTTGTATGTTTTGCCCCCGATACCTGATTCTAGAAGTTTAGACAGAAGACCTTCATGCCAAATTGAATCAAAGGCCTTCTGGAAATCAACGAAGCAAGCAAAAATTTTAGTTTTGTTTTGATTAATGTGTTTGTCGATCAGGGTATGCAGGGTGAATATATGGTCTGATGTTCTGTAATTTGGTAAGAATCCAATCTGACTTTTGCTGAGGGCATTGTGCTCTGTGAGGAAGTGAACGAGTCTTGTGTTGATGATGCTGCAGAACATCTTCCCCAGATTACTGCTCACACAGATGCCTCTGGAATTGTGCGGGTCTGATTTGTCTCCACTCTTAAATATGGGCGTTATGAGTCCTCTATTCCAGGTGTCAGGGAAATGACCAACACTCAGAACCAAGTTGAACAGTTTCATTATGGCTAATTTGAATTTGTGATTGGTGCTTTTAAACATTTCATTTAGGATGCCGTCCGGTCCACTTGCCTTTTTTGTGGGCAGGGCCTGTATTTTATCTGTCAGCTCTTTTTCTGTGATTGGGTAATCTAATGGATTTTGATATTTGCCAATTATTTTTTCTATATGATTTAATTTTTCGAATATCTGTGTTTGTTCTATGGTCATGTTTAATTTGCTGTACAGTTTTTCAAAGTGATTTTTCCAGATGTCTCCGTCTTGTATAGTTGTTTGATCCTGATTCTTTTTATTCAGGAGATTCCAGTTGTCCCAGAAACTGTTGGAATGGACAGATTCTTCAATAGTTCTGAGCTGATTCTGAATGTACTGTTCTTTCTTCTTTCTGAGTGTATTTTTATATTTTTTGAGCTCCTCGCAATAATGAAGACGTAAATCTGAATCGTCTGGTTGTCTGTGCTTTTTGTTTGCCAGCTGTCTTAAATTTGTCTTTATTCTTTTACAATCCGAATCAAACCATTTTTCATTCTCTTGTTTTTGCTTATGAATTTTCTTAGAGGTTTTAAGATTAGATAGTGTTGCCAAATAATCAAATATGTAATTTATGTTTTCTACAGCCAGATTTACGCCATCTTCATTGTGAGGATAAATATTTTCATTAAAGTTGTCAATAAGCAAGCACACTTGGGGGTGGTCGAATGCGGTCAAGTATTTTTCAGCGCTGTTTTGGACCCATCTGTAGTTCTTTGTAATGTCATACAGCTTACTGGGTTGTGGATGTATGTTAGTATTTTCTGTCCTTTTTAGATACACAGTAATTTGGCTGTGGTCTGACAGGGGTGTTAGTGGTTTGACCGTGAATGCTCTGAAAGTGAATGATCGTGAATGATCTCTCTCTCTCTCTCTCTCTCTCTCTCTCTCTCTCTCTCTCTCTCTCTCTCTCTCTCTCTCTCTCTCTCTCTCTCTCTCTGTGTCACTGTCTCTCTCTCACACGTGTCTGTCTGATCTCTCTCTCTAGAACCGGGGATGGGGCGGGACATCAACGCCTCCAGCTGCATGTGTCAATCATTCTGGCTCCTCCTCCTGTGTGTCCTCTTGGCTCTTCTACAGTGTTAATGTTCAGCGGTCGATCGTCTCAGACTGTTTCCATCCATCATCCACGCTCACCGTTACGCCCCGGCAGGACGACCGTCTTATTATCAGGAGAAAAATATGACATGGAGAAAAGAAAGAAGGTGCTCTTTTTAAGAACTGAATCTTGTCCTTCACTGACTTCCAGTGGTGACGTCCGTCTGTCCGACAGTTTGAGTGCATGTGTGATTTCCCACAGAAAACTGGAGGGAAGTTCTGACCACACGATCATCTAGAAAAGCTGAAAGAGCTTTCATTTCATTGTGTTTGCCCATAATGCTGTTGAGAAATCTGCCTGATGTAAACTAATGAAAGAATCATTCAGATGTGGTTAATAACTGAGGGACTGTATCTTCCTCGTTCAGGAAGATTCTCTGAGATCAGAACAATCACCGGCTGAATGAGACGCTCAGTGTTTGTTGTGATTGATTGTAGAATCTTTTCACATGCCTATATGTGTAGCTCCACCCACTTTACCTCATTCTAAACCCCTCCCACGTCACTGGCCCCGCCCACATCCGCCCAGAAGGATCTGCAGGTGCTTCTTCAGGGTTCCTGTGTTCATGGAAACCCATCTGAAGTTTCTCTAGTGAAAATAAATGGTCAGTTTTAGTTTTGGAGGGAAGTCTGTAGAATCCTGTGGAATGCTTCTTACCGTGGTAAAGTGTGTCCCGAACGAACACCCTCGTGTAAAGTGTTCATTTTTCCACCGTATGAACTTCGAAATGTACGACACTGATGAATGCTCGGCTTTGCTTCGCTGCTCATTCCCGTCGAAGCTTCTCCACGCGTCTGTAAATATTCTTTTGAATCGAATGTCCTCTCATGGAAATGTAATGAATCTTCAGTCCGGGTTTCCTCATATGTAGTTAATTATCTGCGGTGGCGCTTTGATGCTTCCTGTTACAAACTGAAATTAGATACTAAACTTTTTAATACAAATATTTAAATATTTCATTCTAAAACTAGATTTACCTTTGAAGCGGCTGCACTACTATTCTTATTTATAGAGACTGATCATTTCTGTTCACTAGTTATTATAATAGTAATTGTACAGAAATGAGCTGAATCCACTGACTGCCAAACGATTATAGATCCCGCTATATATTAAAATAAAAGCCATTTTAGGGGTGATTTATAAACCACACTGAAATCCGTACTCATGTTAGTTTTCTTTGTCGTTGGATTCGTGAGGCATCCGTCTTCTTTTCTTATTTCTCAAAGAGCATAAAGCAGGTTGTATGTACACATTCATATATTAAAGACTAAAGAATTATATATAGATCCCTCTGCGGGTTGACAGCAGTGAGCTCTAAACCCACAGCCCTTTGATTGACAGCTCTCTCAGCCAATAAGCTTTCAGTGTGTGAGCTCTGATGCCTTGATTGGATGAACCCACGTGTCGCTCTCGTGTCAGTGTGAACACGGGATTTAAAGGGCTAGTCGTGCGTCTCCTGTAGTCCGCAGAAGCCCTGAACGTGGATATTTGGGTTTAATCCGATCCAAAGTCAAGCGTCCTGAAGTCCAAAACAGGACTCGTGCGTTTTGTATCTGATGAATGCCTCTGTACAGTCTCAATTCAGCGAGTTCGTGTGTTCGATAGTTACGCAAACTACAAACACACCTGACTTTAATTTCATCATGTTTAGTGTGTGTATGTGTGTGTGTGTGTTTGACTCCTGATGCTCTGTAACATGACAAGAAAACCGGACAGTGTGTTTTGTCCATCCTCTTCAGAGAATTCCCTGCTAGTTTGACTGACATCTTCATGAAAAGCAATGAACATTTTCTAACTGTGTTTATTTACTCTAAAGTTTCCGCAGTCATTTTTTAAAATACTTCTGCACTGTAAAGTACTTCATGAAATGTTTAAAATGGAAATAAAGTCTTTGAATTTGATGTATTTGAAAGTGGGTTTATGACGAAAAAAAGATTGTAATTTTTGGTGAGAAAATGAGGATTATGAATTCTGTTAATCATGTAACATGCAAATAAAGGAATATAAAGATTGTTAGATCTCCCTTTAAATGGTTGTTATTGTGGTTTGTTTCATCTAAAGGTTGATGTTAACGTCACGTTTCCTCCTCAGAGCTGATCTGACAAGATTTTTCATTTAAAAAGTGCTTAAGGCTAAAATGTACCAGTTCATCCCTGGTGGAAAAGGAAAGGGTACTTTATCTCAAATATTTCCTTTTCAATAGTTCAGTTTCCAAAAACTAATAAACCATATTAAAATATATTAAAAGTATATTAGCATCATGCTTTTACCTATTTTCACATTAGAACTTTTAACACACTTATTATTTTTAACAAATAATTTAGTATATTTTAGAAAAATATAGTTCAGAAAAATATACTTGAAATAAAGGTTCTATGTATTTTTTTAAGTGTACTTATTTTAACATTACTTTAAAACATATTTTTTTGTATATTTTAAACTTTATGCTCAAAATTGTCATTGTAACAATACAATGAAAGTATTCTTTTGAAATACATTATTTAATAAATCACTACTGTAAGTGATTTAAATATGATAAAAGAGTTAACAGAAGGATTATGTTACAATCGTACACACAAATCTCTATTACACAACACAACACACCTACACCTGTTACTGCACAGAAGGGACGGAGACGAGAAGAACAGGTTAGTGTGTATGGAGCTGACCAGCGGAGTGAACGGGACTGCAGGTGGAGAAGATTCCTCTGTTACGATTTAATGAGAATTAAAAGTCAGAAACCACCCCTAAATATCGCACCTGGACAGAAGGGGTCTTTTGTATATTGTCTACTGAAAGTTTAAAATCATTCCACTTACTGATATTAGAATGGTGCCAATTAATACAATTTCAGTTTTGGAGCAATTTAGCTTTAGAAAGTTGTTTCATCCCAGCCTTAATCTCCAACAAACAAGCAGAGAGAGTCGAAGAAGAAGATGTGAGATCAGGCTGAGTGCTAATACAAATCTGGCTGTCGTCTGCGTAACAATGATAGCTCAAGCCAAACTTCTGAATAATCTGTCCAAGAAGCAGCATATAAATACTAAATATAACAGGACCCAAAACTGACCCCTGAGGGACTCCCTGACACAAAGGCCCAGTCTGAGATCTACTAGTACTCAGGTAAATATGTACTTCCTCTCCAACTGCCTAATGCCTTCATTTGGCCTCACTCAGATGTAAACCAAGGAGATGACCTTTCAAAAAGAAACAACACCTTTTTTCAGAGGGGCAAACGCATCCAAAACACATGTAAGAGCAGCGTTAAAGTGGTCAATAGAGGCCACAACCGGTAGATCACCGATAGTATGACTAAAATGACCAAGATCAATATCATTGGTTTTTCTAAAACAGATAACACGTTCTTTCACAGTCTGCACCGATGGAGGGATCAAGGTAAACCTAAGGAGCCTGTGGTCACTTATGCATCGGCCTACATCAGTACAGTCACGTTTTTCAATAGTTACTCCTGAGGTGCAAACCAGATCTAATATATGACCATGTGTGTGTGTGTGTGTGTGTGTGTGTGTGTGTGTGTGTGTGTGTGTGTGTGTGTGTGTGTGTGTGTGTCGGAAAGTTAACATGCTGAGTGAAATTAAAACAATCTAAAATATCTATGAAGCTCACAGTATTATTGCAATCCAAGTTGTCAACATGAATGTTTAAATCGCCTGTTAAAAGAATAACAGGACAGATTGCACTGGCAAGTGTCAAAAACTCGACCGTTAAGTTTAAATGCCAAGCATTCAAATGACGAGAAGCAAGGCAATGATACCTCAGCTACTGCAACATCAGATCTACAAATGACAGCGAGACCGCCATCCCTCTACCGGTGGAAGGCGGCCGGTCAGTATAAGCGAAGCCAGGCAGAGCACACAGATCGAGATTTCAATAGATGCCACGTCTCACAGAGGCAGAGCAAATACAGATCTTTGTCCACAACAGTGGGTGTGGTGAAGTACACTGGTAGTGTACACTAGATGGTGAAGAACACTGGTAGTGTACACTAGATGGTGAAGTACACTGGTAGTGTACACTAGATGGTGAAGAACACTGGTAGTGTACACTAGATGGTGAAGTACACTGGTAGTGCACACTAGATGGTGAAGTACACTGGTAGTGTACACTAGATGGTGAAGTACATTGGTAGTGTGCACTAGATGGTGAAGTACATTGGTAGTGTACACTAGATGCTGAAGATCACTGGTAGTGCACACTAGATGGTGAAGTACACTGGTAGTGTACACTAGATGGTGAAGTACACTGGTAGTGTACACTAGATGTTGAAGTACACTGGTAGTGTACACTAGATGGTGAAGTACACTGGTAGTGTACACTAGATGGTGAAGAACACTGGTAGTGTACACTAGATGGTGAAGAACACTGGTAGTGTACACTAGATGGTGAAGAACACTGGTAGTGTACACTAGATGGTGAAGTACACTGGTAGTGTACACTAGATGGTGAAGTACACTGGTAGTGTACACTAGATGGTGAAGAACACTGGTAGTGTACACTAGATGGTGAAGTACACTGGTAGTGTACACTAGATGGTGAAGAACACTGGTAGTGTACACTAGATGGTGAAGAACACTGGTAGTGCACACTAGATGGTGAAGAACACTGGTAGTGTACACTAGATGGTGAAGAACACTGGTAGTGCACACTAGATGGTGAAGTACACTGGTAGTGCACACTAGATGGTGAAGTACACTGGTAGTGTACACTAGATGGTGAAGAACACTGGTAGTGTACACTAGATGGTGAAGAACACTGGTAGTGCACACTAGATGGTGAAGTACACTGGTAGTGCACACTAGATGGTGAAGTACACTGGTAGTGCACACTAGATGGTGAAGTACACTGGTAGTGTACACTAGATGGTGAAGTACACTGGTAGTGCACACTAGATGGTGAAGAACACTGGTAGTGTACACTAGATGGTGAAGAACACTGGTAGTGCACACTAGATGGTGAAGAACACTGGTAGTGTACACTAGATGGTGAAGAACACTGGTAGTGTACACTAGATGGTGAAGTACACTGGTAGTGCACACTAGATGGTGAAGTACACTGGTAGTGCACACTAGATGGTGAAGTACACTGGTAGTGTACACTAGATGGTGAAGTACACTGGTAGTGCACACTAGATGGTGAAGAACACTGGTAGTGTACACTAGATGGTGAAGAACACTGGTAGTGCACACTAGATGGTGAAGTACACTGGTAGTGTACACTAGATGGTGAAGAACACTGGTAGTGTACACTAGATGGTGAAGAACACTGGTAGTGTACACTAGATGGTGAAGTACACTGGTAGTGTACACTAGATGGTGAAGAACACTGGTAGTGTACACTAGATGGTGAAGTACACTGGTAGTGTACACTAGATGGTGACGTACACTGGTAGTGCACACTAGATGGTGAAGAACACTGGTAGTGCACACTAGATGGTGAAGTACACTGGTAGTGTACACTAGATGGTGAAGTACACTGGTAGTGCACACTAGATGGTGAAGAACACTGGTAGTGTACACTAGATGGTGAAGAACACTGGTAGTGCACACTAGATGGTGAAGTACACTGGTAGTGTACACTAGATGGTGAAGAACACTGGTAGTGTACACTAGATGGTGAAGTACACTGGTAGTGCACACTAGATGGTGAAGTACACTGGTAGTGTACACTAGATGGTGAAGTACACTGGTAATGCACACTAGATGGTGAAGTACACTGGTAGTGTACACTAGATGGTGAAGAACACTGGTAGTGTACACTAGATGGTGAAGAACACTGGTAGTGTACACTAGATGGTGAAGTACACTGGTAGTGTACACTAGATGGTGAAGAACACTGGTAGTGTACACTAGATGGTGAAGTACACTGGTAGTGTACACTAGATGGTGAAGTACACTGGTAGTGCACACTAGATGGTGAAGAACACTGGTAGTGCACACTAGATGGTGAAGTACACTGGTAGTGCACACTAGATGGTGAAGTACACTGGTAGTGTACACTAGATGGTGAAGTACACTGGTAGTGTACACTAGATGGTGAAGAACACTGGTAGTGTACACTAGATGGTGAAGAACACTGGTAGTGTACACTAGATGGTGAAGTACACTGGTAGTGTACACTAGATGGTGAAGTACACTGGTAGTGTACACTAGATGGTGAAGAACACTGGTAGTGTACACTAGATGGTGAAGTACACTGGTAGTGTACACTAGATGGTGAAGAACACTGGTAGTGTACACTAGATGGTGAAGAACACTGGTAGTGTACACTAGATGGTGAAGTACACTGGTAGTGTACACTAGATGGTGAAGAACACTGGTAGTGTACACTAGATGGTGAAGTACACTGGTAGTGTACACTAGATGGTGAAGTACACTGGTAGTGCACACTAGATGGTGAAGAACACTGGTAGTGCACACTAGATGGTGAAGTACACTGGTAGTGTACACTAGATGGTGAAGTACACTGGTAGTGTACACTAGATGGTGAAGCACACTGGTAGTGCACACTAGATGGTGAAGAACACTGGTAGTGTACACTAGATGGTGAAGTACACTGGTAGTGCACACTAGATGGTGAAGAACACTGGTAGTGCACACTAGATGGTGAAGAACACTGGTAGTGTACACTAGATGGTGAAGTACACTGGTAGTGTACACTAGATGGTGAAGAACACTGGTAGTGTACACTAGATGGTGAAGAACACTGGTAGTGTACACTAGATGGTGAAGTACACTGGTAGTGTACACTAGATGGCGAAGAACACTGGTAGTGCACACTAGATGGTGAAGTACACTGGTAGTGTACACTAGATGGTGAAGTACACTGGTAGTGTACACTAGATGTTGAAGTACACTGGTAGTGTACACTAGATGGTGAAGAACACTGGTAGTGTACACTAGATGGTGAAGAACACTGGTAGTGTACACTAGATGGTGAAGAACACTGGTAGTGTACACTAGATGGTGAAGTACACTGGTAGTGTACACTAGATGGTGAAGTACACTGGTAGTGTACACTAGATGGTGAAGAACACTGGTAGTGTACACTAGATGGTGAAGAACACTGGTAGTGTACACTAGATGGTGAAGTACACTGGTAGTGTACACTAGATGGTGAAGAACACTGGTAGTGCACACTAGATGGTGAAGTACACTGGTAGTGTACACTAGATGGTGAAGTACACTGGTAGTGTACACTAGATGGTGAAGAACACTGGTAGTGTACACTAGATGGTGAAGAACACTGGTAGTGTACACTAGATGGTGAAGTACACTGGTAGTGTACACTAGATGGTGTAGAACACTGGTAGTGTACACTAGATGGTGAAGAACACTGGTAGTGTACACTAGATGGTGAAGAACACTGGTAGTGTACACTAGATGGTGAAGTACACTGGTAGTGTACACTAGATGGTGAAGTACACTGGTAGTGTACACTAGATGGTGAAATACACTGGTAGTGTACACTAGATGGTGAAGTACACTGGTAGTGTACACTAGATGGTGAAGAACACTGGTAGTGTACACTAGATGGTGAAGAACACTGGTAGTGTACACTAGATGGTGAAGAACACTGGTAGTGTACACTAGATGGTGAAGTACACTGGTAGTGTACACTAGATGGTGAAGTACACTGGTAGTGTACACTAGATGGTGAAGTACACTGGTAGTGTACACTAGATGGTGAAGAACACTGGTAGTGCACACTAGATGGTGAAGTACACTGGTAGTGCACACTAGATGGTGAAGTACACTGGTAGTGCACACTAGATGGTGAAGAACACTGGTAGTGTACACTAGATGGTGAAGAACACTGGTAGTGCACACTAGATGGTGAAGTACACTGGTAGTGCACACTAGATGGTGAAGAACACTGGTAGTGTACACTAGATGGTGAAGAACACTGGTAGTGCACACTAGATGGTGAAGTACACTGGTAGTGTACACTAGATGGTGAAGTACACTGGTAATGCACACTAGATGGTGAAGTACACTGGTAGTGTACACTAGATGGTGAAGAACACTGGTAGTGTACACTAGATGGTGAAGAACACTGGTAGTGTACACTAGATGGTGAAGTACACTGGTAGTGTACACTAGATGGTGAAGAACACTGGTAGTGTACACTAGATGGTGAAGTACACTGGTAGTGTACACTAGATGGTGAAGTACACTGGTAGTGCACACTAGATGGTGAAGAACACTGGTAGTGCACACTAGATGGTGAAGTACACTGGTAGTGCACACTAGATGGTGAAGTACACTGGTAGTGTACACTAGATGGTGAAGTACACTGGTAGTGTACACTAGATGGTGAAGAACACTGGTAGTGTACACTAGATGGTGAAGAACACTGGTAGTGTACACTAGATGGTGAAGTACACTGGTAGTGTACACTAGATGGTGAAGTACACTGGTAGTGTACACTAGATGGTGAAGAACACTGGTAGTGTACACTAGATGGTGAAGTACACTGGTAGTGTACACTAGATGGTGAAGAACACTGGTAGTGTACACTAGATGGTGAAGAACACTGGTAGTGTACACTAGATGGTGAAGTACACTGGTAGTGTACACTAGATGGTGAAGAACACTGGTAGTGTACACTAGATGGTGAAGTACACTGGTAGTGTACACTAGATGGTGAAGTACACTGGTAGTGCACACTAGATGGTGAAGAACACTGGTAGTGCACACTAGATGGTGAAGTACACTGGTAGTGTACACTAGATGGTGAAGTACACTGGTAGTGTACACTAGATGGTGAAGCACACTGGTAGTGCACACTAGATGGTGAAGAACACTGGTAGTGTACACTAGATGGTGAAGTACACTGGTAGTGCACACTAGATGGTGAAGAACACTGGTAGTGCACACTAGATGGTGAAGAACACTGGTAGTGTACACTAGATGGTGAAGTACACTGGTAGTGTACACTAGATGGTGAAGAACACTGGTAGTGTACACTAGATGGTGAAGAACACTGGTAGTGTACACTAGATGGTGAAGTACACTGGTAGTGTACACTAGATGGCGAAGAACACTGGTAGTGCACACTAGATGGTGAAGTACACTGGTAGTGTACACTAGATGGTGAAGTACACTGGTAGTGTACACTAGATGTTGAAGTACACTGGTAGTGTACACTAGATGGTGAAGAACACTGGTAGTGTACACTAGATGGTGAAGAACACTGGTAGTGTACACTAGATGGTGAAGAACACTGGTAGTGTACACTAGATGGTGAAGTACACTGGTAGTGTACACTAGATGGTGAAGTACACTGGTAGTGTACACTAGATGGTGAAGAACACTGGTAGTGTACACTAGATGGTGAAGAACACTGGTAGTGTACACTAGATGGTGAAGTACACTGGTAGTGTACACTAGATGGTGAAGAACACTGGTAGTGCACACTAGATGGTGAAGTACACTGGTAGTGTACACTAGATGGTGAAGTACACTGGTAGTGTACACTAGATGGTGAAGAACACTGGTAGTGTACACTAGATGGTGAAGAACACTGGTAGTGTACACTAGATGGTGAAGTACACTGGTAGTGTACACTAGATGGTGTAGAACACTGGTAGTGTACACTAGATGGTGAAGAACACTGGTAGTGTACACTAGATGGTGAAGAACACTGGTAGTGTACACTAGATGGTGAAGTACACTGGTAGTGTACACTAGATGGTGAAGTACACTGGTAGTGTACACTAGATGGTGAAATACACTGGTAGTGTACACTAGATGGTGAAGTACACTGGTAGTGTACACTAGATGGTGAAGAACACTGGTAGTGTACACTAGATGGTGAAGAACACTGGTAGTGTACACTAGATGGTGAAGAACACTGGTAGTGTACACTAGATGGTGAAGTACACTGGTAGTGTACACTAGATGGTGAAGTACACTGGTAGTGTACACTAGATGGTGAAGTACACTGGTAGTGTACACTAGATGGTGAAGAACACTGGTAGTGCACACTAGATGGTGAAGTACACTGGTAGTGCACACTAGATGGTGAAGTACACTGGTAGTGCACACTAGATGGTGAAGAACACTGGTAGTGTACACTAGATGGTGAAGAACACTGGTAGTGCACACTAGATGGTGAAGTACACTGGTAGTGCACACTAGATGGTGAAGAACACTGGTAGTGTACACTAGATGGTGAAGAACACTGGTAGTGCACACTAGATGGTGAAGTACACTGGTAGTGTACACTAGATGGTGAAGTACACTGGTAGTGTACACTAGATGGTGAAGTACACTGGTAGTGCACACTAGATGGTGAAGTACACTGGTAGTGTAAACTAGAAAAATGAGAAATTTAGCCGAAATCTCATTATCCGTGCATTAATCTAAACAAAACAAAAAAGTATAAAAGGGCCGTTTGATCTTTTCTCTTTCTTCCATTACAATAGGAAATGAAATGATCAGTTGGTGCTCTGTTCCACTTATCTGACATCCTTTACTCTTCCTTGATGATGACCTCTGGCCTACTTTCTGTAAGATCTGAATTTCTGCGGTTTGAATTTTCGATTACTGAATTTGATGATCTGAATTTCTTCTTCATCTGAAATCTTAAATCTGTATTTTCAAAAACAGAATATTTCCAGTTTATTAATTCAGAACAAAATATCTGCTGTTTCAAATTCAAATTCAGATGTAAAATGCAACATAATATTCAATTTGTTAGATTACACATATGAATAATTCAGATTTATACCATTCAAATTGCGATCATTTTGTCCTATTTACAGCTCCATAGGATCAGCGCATTAGGAAGCAGTCCGAGTGATCATCATGTGCTCGTCTGAGGGCGAGGTTCAGAGGGCGAGGTTCAGAGGGCGAGGTTCAGCGGGCGAGGTTCAGAGGGCGAGGTTCAGAGGGCGAGGTTCAGAGGGCGAGGTTCAGAGGGCGAGGTTCAGAGGGCGAGGTTCAGAGGGCACTAAAGCGACTGAACGTCAGGAAAGCAGCCAGACCTGATGTTCAGCTCGCTGGTTTGTTTACGTCTGTTTTTAATGAGTCTCTTGCTATATCTGCGGTTCCCACCTCCTTCCAATAATCTGTCATCATCCCTGTTCCTTAAGAACAATACACCGTCTCGTCTGAATGACTGTCGTCCAGTTGCCCTCACATCACTAGTCATGAAGGTCTTTGGTTAAAAACGTCCTCTGCTTCTCAATCCCAGATAGGTTTGCTTATCGTCCAACAGATCACCAATGATGCCATCTCTTTAGGTCAGAGTTCATGTGACGTGTGCCTAGTGTACTTCAGTGTACTTCACTATCTAGTGTACTTCAGTATACTTCACTATCAATGTCTAGTTTACTTCACTATCTAGTGTGCAATATCTACTGTACTTTACTATCTAGTGTACTTTAATGTCTAGAGTACATTACTTTCAAATGTACACCATCCAGTGTACTTCACTATCTAGTGTGCACCACCTAGTGTGCTTCACCATCTAGTGTGCACTACCTGGTGTGTTTTGCCATCTAGTGCCATCTGGTGTGCACTACCTTGTGTGTACCACCTAGTATGATTCACTATTTAATGTGAACCACATAGTGTGCTTTGCCATTTAGTGTGAACCACCTAGTGTACTTAAAAATCTTGTACTTCACCTAGTATGTACTACCTAGTGTGGACTACCTAGTGTACTTCATCTAGTGTGCACTACCTAGTGTACTTCACCTAGTGTACACTAACAAGTGTACTTCACTATCTAGTGTGCATTACCTAGTGTACTTAATCTAGTGTGCACTACCTAGTGTACTTCACCTAGTGTACACTACCTAGTGTACTTCACTATCTAGTGTGCTTTACCTAGTGTACTTCACTATCTAGTGTGCACTACCTAGTGTAATTCACCTAGTGTACCCTGCCTAGTGTACTTCACTATCTAGTGTGCTTTACCTAGTGTACTTCACTATATAGTGTGCACTACCTAGTATATTTTAGGGATGTAACGATATTGACGATATCACACTATCGTGGTGGTAAACGTGTTTTGATATCGTCGTGGTTGGGTTACAATATCAAAAGGACAGGTGTCCGTCAAAAAGCAAGAGGAGGAAACACAGTCCCGCAGAACAAATCATTACAGAGACCATGATCGTTAGTGACCCGGATCTATATTTAACATGGATAGATTTCTACCTGTCATGATAATATATAAAACTCCTGATGTTAGAGTAACACTTACAGAAGAATAAAATGAAACCTATTTCGATCCCTTTTGGAGCTGGGAAGAGTTCAGTGTGAGCAGATGTTTAATACCATCATCATCTGTCCTCGTCAGAGCTCGTTTACCAGAATATTCAGCATCTGCCTCATATTCGCCATCTCCAGCATATTCTCCAAACTCATTCTCAACGTCTTCAAAATCAATATTTTGATCACTGACAGCTTCTTGAGCACATCCATCATCAAGAGAAAGTGACACTAACATATGATTGTGTTTAGTTCTTGCTCTCTGCTGTAAATCACTAACCCATTTCAAGTTTTGCAGATTATAATTATTGTTTCGTGTTCTGTCAGAGGTAACTATGAGTGAAACGTCACTTCATCATTGCGTATCAGACATCGCCACCTTGTGGAATAAAGGTGAATTGCGCCCTTTTTCCTTATTATAGATTAATTTATCAATGTGCAAAAAAATATAAATATATGTACAATCCTACACACCTCGGGTCGTTAGCGACCCTATACAATTTTGACAAATACTAGTGAAAAAACAGGCATTCAATTATAATTCTATTATTGTTTTCTTGTTATATTGTTTAAAATGGATTGATTGAGGAATACTAAGAATGCTGATGTCTAACTTTAAAAAATGAATGAGGAGCAGGGTAGTGAGTGACGCGACCCGAGGTATGCATTTAAGGGTTAAAAGCACTGTGATCAGCGTTTTATGTTGTCATGGATCCATGAATACAACAATCAATTGCCTATTGACTGGCAAAAGCAGAATAAATGTCCGCATTTTTTCGCTATTATCATCACAAACACTATCGTAAGCTATTTAACAATACAGTGAGCTTTTCCACAATATGGCAATAAATATCGTACCGTGAGGTCAATATCGAAATTGTATAGTACCGTGAGATTTTGATATCGTTACATCCCTAGTATATTTCACCTGGTATGTACTACCTAGTGTGCACAACCTAGTGTACTTCACCTAGTGTGCACAACCTAGTGTACTTCACCTAGTGTGCACTACCCAGTGTACACTACCTAGTGTACTTCACCCAGTGTACTTCACCTAGTGTGCACTACCTAGTGTACTTCACCTGGTGTGCACTACCTAGTGTACTTCACCTAGTGTTCACTACCTAGTGTACTTCCCCTAGTGTACTTCTCCTAGTGTGCACTACCTATTGTACTTCACCTAGTGTACACTACTTAGTGTAAATCACCTAGTGTACTTCACCTAGTGTTCACTACCTAGTGTACTTCACCTAGTGTTCACTACTTAGTGTACTTCACCTAGTGTACACTACTTAGTGTACTTCACCTAGTGTAATTCACCTAGTGTTCACTACCTAGTGTACTTCACCTAGTGTACACTACCTAGTGTACTTCACCTAGTGTACACTACTTAGTGTACTTCACCTAGTGTACTTCACCTAGTGTACACTACTTAGTGTACTTCACCTAGTGTACTTCACCTAGTGTTCACTACCTAGTGTACTTCACCTTGTGTACACTACCTAGTGTACTTCACCTAGTGTACACTACCTAGTGTACTTCACCTAGTGTACACTACTTAGTGTACTTCACCTAGTGTACTTCACCTAGTGTTCACTACCTAGTGTACTTCACCTTGTGTACACTACCTAGTGTACTTCACCTAGTGTTCACTACCTAGTGTACTTCACCTAGTGTACACTACATAGTGTACTTCACCTAGTGTACACTACCTAGTTTACTTCACCTAGTGTGCACTACCTAGTGTACACTACCTAGTGTACTTCACCTAGTGTACACTACCTAGTTTACTTCAAGGCACTAGTTATCGCCTACAAAACAACCTCTGGCTCTGCACCAATATACCTAAATTCACTTGCTCAGACTTACACACCCTCCAGAAGCTTGCGTTCTGCGAGCGAGCGGCGCCTCGTGGTTCCATCCCAAAGAGGCATGAAATCGCTCTCACAGACATTTTCCTGGACCGTTCCCACCTGGTGGAATGACCTGCCGATCTCAATTCGTGCTGCCGAGTCTGTAGCCATTCTTAAAAAACATCTTAAGACACATCTTTTCCATTTGCACTTGACCAATACAGAATAGCACTTACTGATCACCACAGCAACGACCAAAAGCGCACACTCCTGGATCATATCTACGTCTCTCATCCGGATTTGTGCCTTCAGGCGGGTATGTTACATAGTTATCATAACTATCAGAATCCAGTGTTCTGTATATTGCGTACGTGACTTTTTGTTGTAGATGGCTATTGCTGCGCGTTTAGCTAGAATACAAAACCAACCCATTGGGCCACTGAATCTGCATTAACGACAACAGCTGGGGCAACAGCCTTAGTCCTAATGGGTTGTAGCTATCTTAGCTATCAAAATCCAGTGTTCGGCACTTTGCGGACGTGAGTTTTTGTTGTAGATGTCTGTCTTTAAAAAAAAAAAAAAAAAAAAAAAATTGTTGTGTATTGTGCTAATTAATTGAGATTTCTTTCAGCTCTTACAGGTTGTTGGCCTTGTCTGTTCCGTTGCTTCTATTACTCTCCCCTTTTTTGTAAGTCGCTTTGGATAAAAGCGTCTGCTAAATGATTAAATGTAAATGTAAATGTAGTGTGCACTACCTAGTGTACTTCACCTAGTGTGCACTACCTAGTGTACTTCACCTAGTGTGCACTACCTAGTGTACTTCACCTAGTTTGCTCTACCTAGTGTACACTACTTAGTGTACTTCACCTAGTGTGCACTACCTAGTGTACTTCACCTAGTGTGCACTACCTAGTGTACTTCACCTGGTGTGCACTACCTAGTGTACTTCACCTAGTGTGCACTACCTAGTGTACTTGAAGTGTGTTGCTAGCCAGGCTGTAATGTGAATTGGAGACTGTTTTTTGAAACATGCGATTGTTATTAGAGGATGCTTTGTGTAGGTCCCGCTGATCATAAGAGGAGTGTAAGGCTGCTGCTGTCTCTTCCTGAAGTCCACAGTTCTTTAGTTTTGCTCACATTCAGAGAGAGACAGTTGTCCTGGCACCATGATGTTAGTTTCTCTACCTCATCCAAGTATGCAGTCTCATTATTTTTGTGAATGAGACCCAGAACCAAAGTATCATCAGCAAATTTGATAATAGACGCGGGGCTGTGGGATGACACGGTGAGTCATGTGTGTAGAGAGAGACTCAGGACCCTGAGGGGCTCCGACGTTCAGGGAGATGGAGTTGGAGGTGTACTTGCCTACTTTCACCCCTTAAGGTCTGCTGGGAAGGAAATCAAGAATCCAGTTGCAGAATGAAGAGTTCAGGCCAAGGTCCGTGAGTTTAGCAGCTATCTTTATGGGGACTGTAGTATTAAAAGCTGAGCTATAGTCAATAAATAGCAGCCTTACATAGTTCAATAGTTCAATAGTTAAGAGATGGGAGATGGGCTTTATATTCATTTTGCCGAGAGCTGTAAGGTAAGACGACCTGCCTGATTTTTATTTTTATTTGGTTTATTAGTAGATTGTATCGCCCGTTTTGTTTGCGAGCGCCGTTGCGAGTCTGCCTCAGCTGGTCAAAAATGCCCTTTTACTGTGGTGGTGATAGTAAACATTTAAATAACATTAAGATATACTTGAAGTGTTTTAAATCTACTGATTTTATTATATGCAAGACGAGTCAAGTGTTGATTTGAGAGACTAAAGTGATCAAAGATGAGGTGAACTCACTGTTGGCTGCTGGACGATTGGTCACTTTAAAAAACTAAAACTTTAATTTAACAAACCAAAATTGCTCTAAACTTTTTTCTAAATTAACTTAATAAAGAAACAAAATTTAATATTAGTACTCTGACATTAAAAACCAAGCTGAGCTGTTTTATGTGCAACAGTCTGCAATAGGGAGGGAGAAAAAGAAAAGAAACACGGGCTCCTGTCGGACTCGGGACACTGCAGTATTGACGTGTCATGTTATCATAACAGTCCTAATCATTTTAAATATCACGGTTATTGTCAATGCCGGTATATCGCCACACCCTAAATTAACATGATGGGCCCCATTTTAACGATCTGAAACGCAAGTGTCAAAGCGCGACGCGCAAGTAACTTTGTGGGCGGGTCTCGGCGCTGTTGCTATTTTCCCGGCGGGATAAATGATTAGCCTGATTTATGAAACTGTGCGCACCTCTGCAGTCCAGGTGTACGCTTTACCTGCCCTTGATAAATGCCGCGGCTGAAAACGATCGTCATTAGAATAACACGCCCCTATATATTCAAGGCTCCGCCTCCCCCATGCCCTCATTTTACGCCATGGACAAACAGAAGACGGCAAAGAAGTGAAACTTCTCCGACGTGGAGATCGGGCACGTCTCAATCATCTCACTAGTCCACTAGTCAGGGCACTGATTAGGACATAAGTCAATGGGCTGACTCCCTGACTAGTGGACTAGTGAGATGATTGAGACGCCATAAATTACCCCAGAGTGCATTATTTTACAGCACATGTTTTGAAACCATTAGCATTTAATGTCGTATCACGGCACATGTATTGGGGTGTACGATATGATGATGATGATGATGATGATGATGATGATGATGATGATGATGATGATGATGATGATGATGATGATGATGGGGAGTAGCCTCCATTCATTCACATTAATAATTGCATAACAATTTGTAAGATTCTTTTTATTATTATTATTATGATTTTTATTATTAATGACGCTTATTGTTATTTAGAAGAAGAATGTCGTTATTATTTATTTTATTAATATTTAAAAGAAGAAGAATGTCATTTTTATTATTTTGTCAGTCTGAATTATTCAGTCCCAGTCCGTGGGCAGCTGCCGCTCAGGCTCGCGACTGGAGGAGTACATGCCTCTGCTTTGGTAGCCTATAGTCACATAAATTAAACATTGACGTCTACGCTGCACAAAAATAAACACTGAAGATTATAATTACAATGCTGTTGTTGTTGTTTTTTACAGTGGGTCATAATATAGCATATCTTTGTCAGTGCGTTTTCTGGTGTTAGGAATTGTTTTTCTGCGCATTATCGCACTAACTCAAAATGTGCGTACACCACCTCCTGAGCTGCCGTAGGATTGGAGTGTGTGTGTGTGTGTGTGTGTGTGTGTGTGCGCACACCACCTCCTGAGCTGGTGTAGGATTGGAGTGTGTGTGTGTGTGTGTGTGTGTGTGTGTGTGTGTGTGTGTGTGTGTGTGTGTGTGTGTGTGTGTGTGTGTGTGTGTGTGTGTGTGTGTGTGCGTACACCACCTCCTGAGCTGGTGTAGAATTTAGTGTGCCGTACGCCAACGTCCATATTGATAAATCTCAAAGTCACCGTGGGTTTGGGTGTACGCAAGGTGTACGCTGGAAATTTGGTGTACGCACTTTTGATAAATGAGGGCAATTACATTCTGGCAAGAAGCCCTTAGTTTCGGTGGGGGACCAGGCTTTGGCCATGGGTACAGTAGAACAGATGTGTTCTGTCTTGATAAAACGATCCATATGGAAAGGCAGCAAATTCTGAGTGGCTCAAAATGTCCCTCAGAATGAGCTACCACCTGCATTACATTACAGTGTACTCAAACTATAGCTGCTCTCTCCCACATATTCTGCTAGTGTGAAAACACCCTACTGGCCTCACTAAATAATCTTCCAATGACAATCGGCTTTTTTCCAAAAAGGTCTCACTTTCATCTAACTGTAATACAGGCCTGTGAGTAAACAACTAAGACTGGCCTACCTAAAGCAACCTCTGATTACAATCGAGTGTTTCAAAAAAATGCCTGCAATTCACTTTACATCCTGTCTAGAACCTGCTTAGTTCCGATGGGGAGCCAGGCTGAAGGTAGTGTACTAGGTAGTGTACACAAGGTGAAGTACTCTAGGTAGTGTACACTAAGTAGTGCACACTAGGTAGTGTACACTAGGTGAAGTACACTAGGTGAAGTACTCTAGGTAGTGTACACTAAGTAGTGCACAATATGTGAATTAAACTAGGTAGTGTACACTATATGAAGTACACTATGTAGTGTACACTTGGTGAAGTACATCAAACAAAAGACATGACTTGACAGCATAACTGAACAAAGCAAACTAAGAAACATGACAGTGAACATGATCTCAAAAACATGAACATGAAACATGAACACAAAAGCACCCTGTGACAACTTGAGTATATACATGGCATGAATAAAATATTTACATTACCAGCACATAATTCCAAACTTTTTGGAAAAGTGTGAGACTGTATGCATTTGTGTTAATGTACATACTTTGTATCAAATCAATGTTGAACTTGATTCATGTAAAAACAACGGCAAAGAAGCATCGTGTGAATTCGTTTAATATCATCCTTTACATGAGTATTGTAATGTTTGACTCAATCATATCACTGGGATAATAATCCTCCGGTCCAAAGTGAACACTACACACACACCACCGCGTGTTTTAAAGCAGAAGCTGAAGTGACCACAACACACACACACCACCGCGTGTTTTAAAGCAGAAGCTGAAGTGAACACAAATTTCCCCCCAAAAAACACAAAGGGGTACCACTTATTGATTTTTTGGGTCAGAAAAATAAGTTTCTCAGATCTTCTCGAAACTATGGATTCTGATAGAGGGCGTTGAGATATAGACAGGAGTGCAAGTCTGGTGGCCCTAGAGCCTTCAAGAGCTGAACGGGAGCCAAAAACACAACATACAACTTTTATTTAGAGCTGCCAGATAACCGGTCCGAAGACAGTGTTTATAGATTATATTTCACATTTAATATCAATTTGCATTGGAAATATGAAATGGATGAAACTGATAACAGGGTGGATGAACTCTGCTGGCCGCCCCGCCTCCTGAACTTTCTGTCCCTCCCTGGCCTTTCCCTAACGTCCCACCCTGGCCTTTAACGTCCCACCCTGGTCTGTCCCTCCCATCCCTCCCTGGTCTGTCCCTACGGTCCCTCCTGTCCCTCCTGTCCCACCCTGGCCTGTCCCTAACGTCCCACCCTGGCCTGTCCCTAATGTCCCACCCTGGTCTGTCCCTAACGTCCCTCCTTAGTCTGTCCCTCCCGTCCCACCCTGGCCTGTCCCTGACGTCCCTCCCTGGTCTGTCCCTCCCATCCCTCCCGTCCCTCCCGTCCCACCCTGGTCTGTCCCTCCTCCCCCCTGTCCCTCCCTGTTCTGTCCATACAGTCCAACACAGGTCTGTCCCTACCGTCCCTCCCTGGTCTGTCCCTCCGTCCCTCCCTGGTCTTTCCCTCCCACCCCTCCCTGGTCTGTCCCTCCAGTCCCTCCCTGGTCTTTCCTTACCGTTTTCTTGTGATTCATTTTTGGTATGTTTGAGTTGTTTTATTATTTCTGATTGTGTATTTCTCCTCTGTGGGTTATTGTTTTTGTGTTTGTTTATTTTTCATTAATAAATATACTCTTTCTAAACTTGAGTCCTCATATCATTACCCTGAACGTAACATGTAGTGGCCGCCATATAACTGACTCCAGGACACAGTGTTTATAGATGATATTTTACATTTAAAAACAATTTTTATGGATGAAAAACCTCTACTGTACTGGGCACACTAAACGGAACAAACACATCCATCTAACTTTCAGGTGATTTAAGCGCATAATTTGCATAGAAAAGGCAGTTCTCGTGGACCCGTTATTTGGGGGCCACTACGTAAATGAGAGCTGGTACGTTTTTGTGTTTTGGGCTCTCGTTTAGCTCTGGAAGGCTCTAGGGCCACCAGACCTTCGCTCTTGTCTATGCCTCAGCACCCCCTATCTGATTCCAAAGTTTGGAGAAGATCAGAGAAACTTGAAAATTTCCCCCCAAAAAACACAAAGGGGTACCACTTATTGATTTTTTGGGTCAGAAAAATAAGTTTCTCAGATCTTCTCGAAACTATGGATTCTGATAGAGGGCGTTGAGATATAGACAGGAGTGCAAATCTGGTGGCCCTAGAGCCTTCAAGAGCTGAACGGGAGCCAAAAACACAACATACAACTTCCCATTTATTTAGAGCTGCCAGATAACCGGTCCGAAGACAAAGTTTATAGATTATATTTCACATTTAATATCAATTTGTATTGAAAATATGAAATGGATGAAACTGATAACAGGGTGGAAGAACTCTGCGGGCCGCCCCGGCCTCCTGAACTTTCTGTCCCTCCCTGACCTGTCTCTAACGTCCCTCCCTAGGCTGTCCGTACTGTCCCTCCGGTCTCTCCCGTCCCTCCCTGGTCTATCCCTCCCTGGTCTGTCCCTCCCGTCCCTCTGGTCTCTCCCGTCCCTCCCATGTACGTCCCTCCCATCCCAACCTGGTCCGTCCCTACCATCCCTCCCTTGTTCCTCCCTCCCATCCCTCCCTGGTCTTTTCCTCCCATCCCTCCCTGGTCTGTCCCTCCTGTCCCTCCCTGGTCTTTCCCTCCCATCCCTCCCTGGTCTGTCCCTCCGTCCCTCCCTGGTCTTTCCCTCCCATCCCTCCCTGGTCTGTCCCTCCATCCCTCCCTGGTCTTTCCCTCCCACCCCTCCCTGGTCTGTCCCTCCAGTCCCTCCCTGGTCTTTCCTTACCGTTTTCTTGTGATTCATTTTTGGTATGTTTGAGTTGTTTTATTATTTCTGATTGTGTATTTCTCCTCTGTGGGTTATTGTTTTTGTATTTGTTTATTTTTCATTAATAAATATGCTCTTTCTAAACTTGAGTCCTCACATCATTACCCTGAACGTAACATGTAGTGGCCACCATATGACTGACTCCAGGACACAGTGTTTATAGATGATATTTTACATTTAATAACAATTTTTATGGATGAAAAACCTCTACTGTACTGGGCACACTAAACCGAACAAAGACATCCATCTAACTTTCAGGTGATTTAAGCGCATAATTTGCATAGAAAAGGCAGTTCTCGTGGACCCGTTATTTGGGGGCCACTACGTAAATGAGAGCTGGTACGTTTTTGTGTTTTGGGCTCTCGTTTAGCTCTGGAAGGCTCTAGGGCCACCAGACCTTCGCTCTTGTCTATGCCTCAGCACCCCCTATCTGATTCCAAAGTTTGTAGAAGATCAGAGAAACTTGAAAATTTCCCCCCAAAAAACACAAAGGGGTACCACTTACTGATTTTTTGGGTCAGAAAAATAAGTTTCTCAGATCTTCTCGAAACTATGGATTCTGATAGAGGGCGTTGAGATATAGACAGGAGTGCAAGTCTGGTGGCCCAAGAGCCTTCAAGAGCTGAACGGGAGCCAAAAACACAACATACAACTTCCCATTTATTTAGAGCTGCCAGATAACCGGTCCGAAGACAGTGTTTATAGATTATATTTCACATTTAATATCAATTTGTATTGAAAATATGAAATGGATGAAACTGATAACAGGGTGGAAGAACTCTGCGGGCCGCCCCGGCCTCCTGAACTTTCTGTCCCTCCCTGACCTGTCTCTAACGTCCCTCCCTAGGCTGTCCGTACTGTCCCTCCGGTCTCTCCCGTCCCTCCCTGGTCTCTCCCTCCCTGGTCTGTCCCTCCCGTCCCTCTGGTCTCTCCCGTCCCTCCCATGTACGTCCCTCCCATCCCACCCTGGTCCGTCCCTACCATCCCTCCCTTGTTCCTCCCTCCCATCCCTCCCTGGTCTTTTCCTCCCATCCCTCCCTGGTCTGTCCCTCCTGTCCCTCCCTGGTCTTTCCCTCCCATCCCTCCCTGGTCTGTCCCTCCGTCCCTCCCTGGTCTTTCCCTCCCATCCCTCCCTGGTCTGTCCCTCCATCCCTCCCTGGTCTTTCCCTCCCACCCCTCCCTGGTCTGTCCCTCCAGTCCCTCCCTGGTCTTTCCTTACCGTTTTCTTGTGATTCATTTTTGGTATGTTTGAGTTGTTTTATTATTTCTGATTGTGTATTTCTCCTCTGTGGGTTATTGTTTTTGTATTTGTTTATTTTTCATTAATAAATATGCTCTTTCTAAACTTGAGTCCTCACATCATTACCCTGAACGTAACATGTAGTGGCCACCATATGACTGACTCCAGGACACAGTGTTTATAGATGATATTTTACATTTAATAACAATTTTTATGGATGAAAAACCTCTACTGTACTGGGCACACTAAACCGAACAAAGACATCCATCTAGCTTTCAGGTGATTTAAGCGCATAATTTGCATAGAAAAGGCAGTTCTCGTGGACCCGTTATTTGGGGGCCACTACGTAAATGAGAGCTGGTACGTTTTTGTGTTTTGGGCTCTCGTTTAGCTCTGGAAGGCTCTAGGGCCACCAGACCTTCGCTCTTGTCTATGCCTCAGCACCCCCTATCTGATTCCAAAGTTTGTAGAAGATCAGAGAAACTTGAAAATTTCCCCCCAAAAAACACAAAGGGGTACCACTTACTGATTTTTTGGGTCAGAAAAATAAGTTTCTCAGATCTTCTCGAAACTATGGATTCTGATAGAGGGCGTTGAGATATAGACAGGAGTGCAAGTCTGGTGGCCCTAGAGCCTTCAAGAGCTGAATGGGAGCCAAAAACACAACATACAACTTCCCATTTATTTAGAGCTGCCAGATAACCGGTCCGAAGACAGTGTTTATAGATTATATTTCACATTTAATATCAATTTGTATTGAAAATATGAAATGGATGAAACTGATAACAGGGTGGAAGAACTCTGCGGGCCGCCCCGGCCTCCTGAACTTTCTGTCCCTCCCTGACCTGTCTCTAACGTCCCTCCCTAGGCTGTCCGTACTGTCCCTCCGGTCTCTCCCGTCCCTCCCTGGTCTGTCCCTCCCTGGTCTGTCCCTCCCGTCCCTCTGGTCTCTCCCGTCCCTCCCTTGTATGTCCCTCCCATCCCACCCTGGGCGTCCCTACCATCCCTCCCTTGTTCCTCCCTCCCATCCCTCCGTGGTCTTTTCCTCCCATCCCTCCCTGGTCTGTCCCTCCTGTCCCTCCCTGGTCTTTCCCTCCCATCCCTCCCTGGTCTGTCCCTCCGTCCCTCCCTGGTCTTTCCCTCCCATCCCTCCCTGGTCTGTCCCTCCGTCCCTCCCTGGTCTTTCCCTCCCACCCCTCCCTGGTCTGTCCCTCCAGTCCCTCCCTGGTCTTTCCCTACCGTTTTCTTGTGATTCATTTTTGGTATGTTTGAGTTGTTTTATTATTTCTGATTGTGTATTTCTCCTCTGTGGGTTATTGTTTTTGTATTTGTTTATTTTTCATTAATAAATATGCTCTTTCTAAACTTGAGTCCTCACATCATTACTCTGAACGTAACATGTAGTAGCCGCCATATAACTGACTCCAGGACACAGTGTTTATAGATGATATTTTACATTTAATAACAATTTTTATGGATGAAAAACCTCTACTGTACTGGGCACACTAAACCGAACAAAGACATCCATCTAACTTTCAGGTGATTTAAGCGCATAATTTGCATAGAAAAGGCAGTTCTCGTGGACCCGTTATTTGGGGGCCACTACGTAAATGAGAGCTGGTATGTTTTTGTGTTTTGGGCTCTCGTTTAGCTCTGGAAGGCTCTAGGGCCACCAGACCTGCGCTCCTGTCTATGCCTCAGCACCCCCTATCTGATTCCAAAGTTTGGAGAAGATCAGAGAAACTTGAAAATTTCCCCGCAAAAAACACTGATTTTTTGAGTCAGAAAATTAAGTTTCTCAGATCTTCTCGAAACTATGGATTCTGATAGAGGGCGTTGAGATATAGACAGGAGTGCAAGTCTGGTGGCCCTAGAGCCTTCAAGAGCTGAACGGGAGCCAAAAACACAACATAAAACTTCTCATTTATTTAGAGCTGCCAGATAACCGGTCCGAAGACAGTGTTTATAGATTATATTTCACATTTAATATCAATTTGCATTGGAAATATGAAGAGGATGAAACTGAAAACAGGGTGGAAGAACTCTGCTGGCCACCCCGGCCTCCTGAACTTTCTGTCCCTCCCTGACCTGTCCCTAACGTCCCTCCCTGGTCTGTCCCTACTGTCCCTCCCGGGTCTGTCCCTTCTGTCCCTCCCATCCCACCCTGGCCTGTCCCTAACGTCCCTCCCTGGTCTGTCCCTCCTTCCATCCCTAGTCTGTCCCTCCCGTCCCACCCTGGCCTGTCCCTCCCATCCCTCCCTGGTCTGTCCCTACCATCCCTCCCTGGTCTCTCCCTCCCATCCCTCCCTGGCCTGTCCCTATCATCCCACCCTGGTCTGTCCCTCCTTCCCTCCTGTCCCTCCCTGGCCTGTGCCTACTGTCCCACCCTGGTCTGTCCCTCCCATCCCTCCCTGGTCTGTCCCTACAGACCCACCCTTGTCTGTCCCTACCATCCCACCCTGGTCTGTCCCTCCCATTCCTTCCTGGTCTGTCCCTACCGTCCCACCCTGGTCTGTCCCTACCGTCCCACCCTGGTCTGTCCCTACCGTGCCACCCTGGTCTTTCCCTCCAGTCCCACCCTGGTCTGTCCCTCCCGTCCCACCCTAGTCTGTCCCTCCCGTCCCTCCCTGGTCTTTCCCTCCCATCCCTCCCTGGTATTTTCCTCCCATCCATCCCTGGTCTGTCCCTCCCGTCCCTCCCTGGTCTGTCCCTCCCGTCCCTCCCTGGTCTTTCCCTCCCACCCCTCCCTGGTCTGTCCCTCCAGTCCCTCCCTGGTCTTTCCTTACCGTTTTCTTGTGATTCATTTTTGGTATGTTTGAGTTGTTTTATTATTTCTGATTGTGTATTTCTCCTCTGTGGGTTATTGTTTTTGTGTTTGTTTATTTTTCATTAATAAATGTACTCTTTCTAAACTTGAGTCCTCACATCATTACCCTGAACGTAACATTTAGTGGCCACCATATGACTGACTCCAGGACACAGTGTTTATAGATAATATTTTACATTTAATAACAATTTTTATGGATGAAAAAGCTCTACTGTACTGGGCACACTAAACCGAACAAAGACATCCATCTAACTTTCAGGTGATTTAAGCGCATAATTTGCATAGAAAAGGCAGTTCTCGTGGACCCGTTATTTGGGGGCCACTACGTAAATGAGAGCTGGTACGTTTTTGTGTTTTGGGCTCTCGTTTAGCTCTGGAAGGCTCTAGGGCCACCAGACCTGCGCTCCTGTCTATGCCTCAGCACCCCCTATCTGATTCCAAAGTTTGGACAAGATCAGAGAAACTTGAAAATTTCCCCGCAAAAAACAGAAAGGGGTACCACTTATTGATTTTTTGGGTCAGAAAATTAAGTTTCTCAGATCTTCTCGAAACTATGGATTCTGATATAGAGCGTTGAGATATAGACAGGAGTGCAAGTCTGGTGGCCCTAGAGCCTTCAAGAGCTGAACGGGAGCCAAAAAAACAACATACAATTTCCCATTTATTTAGAGCTGCCAGATAACCGGTCCGAAGACAGTGTTTATAGATTATATTTCACATTTAATATCAATTTGCATTGGAAATATGAAGAGGATGAAACTGAAAACAGGGTGGAAGAACTCTGCTGGCCACCCGGCCTCCTGAACTTTCTGTCCTTCCTTGGCCTGTCCCTAACGTCCCTCCCTGGTCTGTCCCTACTGTCCCTCCCGGGTCTGTCCCTTCTGTCCCTCCCATCCCACCCTGGCCTGTCCCTAACGTCCCTCCCTGGTCTGTCCCTCCTTCCATCCCTAGTCTGTCCCTCCCGTCCCACCCTGGCCTGTCCCTCCCATCCCTCCCTGGTCTGTCCCTACCATCCCTCCCTGGTCTCTCCCTCCCATCCCTCCCTGGCCTGTCCCTATCATCCCACCCTGGTCTGTCCCTCCTTTCCTCCTGTCCCTCCCTGGCCTGTGCCTCCTGTCCCACCCTGGTCTGTCCCTCCCATCCCTCCCTGGTCTGTCCCTACAGACCCACCCTTGTCTGTCCCTACCATCCCACCCTGGTCTGTCCCTCCCATTCCTCCCTGGTCTGTCCCTACCATCCCACCCTGGTCTGTCCCTACCGTCCCACCCTGGTCTGTCCCTACCGTGCCACCCTGGTCTTTCCCTCCAGTCCCACCCTGGTCTGTCCCTCCCGTCCCACCCTAGTCTGTCCCTCCCGTCCCTCCCTGGTCTTTCCCTCCCATCCCTCCCTGGTATTTTCCTCCCATCCCTCCCTGGTCTGTCCCTCCCGTCCCTCCCTGGTCTGTCCCTCCGTCCCTCCCTGGTTATTCCCTCCCACCCCTCCCTGGTCTGTCCCTCCAGTCCCTCCCTGGTCTTTCCTTACCGTTTTCTTGTGATTCATTTTTGGTATGTTTGAGTTGTTTTATTATTTCTGATTGTGTATTTCTCCTCTGTGGGTTATTGTTTTTGTATTTGTTTATTTTTCATTAATAAATATGCTCTTTCTAAACTTGAGTCCTCACATCATTACCCTGAACGTAACATGTAGTGGCCACCATATGACTGACTCCAGGACACAGTGTTTATAGATGATATTTTACATTTAATAACAATTTTTATGGATGAAAAACCTCTACTGTACTGGGCACACTAAACCGAACAAAGACATCCATCTAACTTTCAGGTGATTTAAGCGCATAATTTGCATAGAAAAGGCAGTTCTCGTGGACCCGTTATTTGGGGGCCACTACGTAAATGAGAGCTGGTACGTTTTTGTGTTTTGGGCTCTCGTTTAGCTCTGGAAGGCTCTAGGGCCACCAGACCTTCGCTCTTGTCTATGCCTCAGCACCCCCTATCTGATTCCAAAGTTTGTAGAAGATCAGAGAAACTTGAAAATTTCCCCCCAAAAAACACAAAGGGGTACCACTTACTGATTTTTTGGGTCAGAAAAATAAGTTTCTCAGATCTTCTCGAAACTATGGATTCTGATAGAGGGCGTTGAGATATAGACAGGAGTGCAAGTCTGGTGGCCCTAGAGCCTTCAAGAGCTGAACGGGAGCCAAAAACACAACATACAACTTCCCATTTATTTAGAGCAGCCAGATAACCGGTCCGAAGACAGTGTTTATAGATTATATTTCACATTTAATATCAATTTGTATTGAAAATATGAAATGGATGAAACTGATAACAGGGTGGAAGAACTCTGCGGGCCGCCCCGGCCTCCTGAACTTTCTGTCCCTCCCTGACCTGTCTCTAACGTCCCTCCCTAGGCTGTCCGTACTGTCCCTCTGGTCTCTCCCATCCCTCCCTGGTCTGTCCCTCCCTGGTCTGTCCCTCCCGTCCCTCTGGTCTCTCCCGTCCCTCCCTTGTATGTCCCTCCCATCCCACCCTGGGCGTCCCTACCATCCCTCCCTTGTTCCTCCCTCCCATCCCTCCCTGGTCTTTTCCTCCCATCCCTCCCTGGTCTGTCCCTCCTGTCCCTCCCTGGTCTTTCCTTCCCATCCCTCCCTGGTCTGTCCCTCCGTCCCTCCCTGGTCTTTCCCTCCCATCCCTCCCTGGTCTGTCCCTCCGTCCCTCCCTGGTCTTTCCCTCCCACCCCTCCCTGGTCTGTCCCTCCAGTCCCTCCCTGGTCTTTCCTTACCGTTTTCTTGTGATTCATGTTTGGTATGTTTGAGTTGTTTTATTATTTCTGATTGTGTATTTCTCCTCTGTGGGTTATTGTTTTTGTATTTGTTTATTTTTCATTAATAAATATGCTCTTTCTAAACTTGAGTCCTCACATCATTACTCTGAACGTAACATGTAGTAGCCGCCATATAACTGACTCCAGGACACAGTGTTTATAGATGATATTTTACATTTAATAACAATTTTTATGGATGAAAAACCTCTACTGTACTGGGCACACTAAACCGAACAAAGACATCCATCTAACTTTCAGGTGATTTAAGCGCATAATTTGCATAGAAAAGGCAGTTCTCGTGGACCCGTTATTTGGGGGCCACTACGTAAATGAGAGCTGGTATGTTTTTGTGTTTTGGGCTCTCGTTTAGCTCTGGAAGGCTCTAGGGCCACCAGACCTGCGCTCCTGTCTATGCCTCAGCACCCCCTATCTGATTCCAAAGTTTGGACAAGATCAGAGAAACTTGAAAATTTCCCCGCAAAAAACACAAAGGGGTACCACTTATTGATTTTTTGGGTCAGAAAATTAAGTTTCTCAGATCTTCTCGAAACTATGGATTCTGATAGAGGGCGTTGAGATATAGACAGGAGTGCGAGTCTGGTGGCCCTAGAGCCTTCAAGAGCTGAACGGGAGCCAAAAACACAACATACAACTTCTCATTTATTTAGAGCTGCCAGATAACCGGTCCGAAGACAGTGTTTATAGATTATATTTCACATTTAATATCAATTTGCATTGGAAATATGAAGAGGATGAAACTGAAAACAGGGTGGAAGAACTCTGCTGGCCACCCCGGCCTCCTGAACTTTCTGTCCTTCCTTGGCCTGTCCCTAACGTCCCTCCCTGGTCTGTCCCTACTGTCCCTCCCGGGTCTGTCCCTTCTGTCCCTCCCATCCCACCCTGGCCTGTCCCTAACGTCCCTCCCTGGTCTGTCCCTCCTTCCATCCCTAGTCTGTCCCTCCCGTCCCACCCTGGCCTGTCCCTCCCATCCCTCCCTGGTCTGTCCCTACCATCCCTCCCTGGTCTCTCCCTCCCATCCCTCCCTGGCCTGTCCCTATCGTCCCACCCTGGTCTGTCCCTCCTTTCCTCCTGTCCCTCCCTGGCCTGTGCCTACTGTCCCACCCTGGTCTGTCCCTCCCATCCCTCCCTGGTCTGTCCCTACAGACCCACACTTGTCTGTCCCTACCATCCCACCCTGGTCTTTCCCTCCCATCCCTCCCTGGTATTTTCCTCCCATCCCTCCCTGGTCTGTCCCTCCCATCCCTCCCTGGTCTGTCCCTCCATCCCTCCCTGGTTATTCCCTCCCACCCCTCCCTGGTCTGTCCCTCCAGTCCCTCCCTGGTCTTTCCTTACCGTTTTCTTGTGATTCATTTTTGGTATGTTTGAGTTGTTTTATTATTTCTGATTGTGTATTTCTCCTCTGTGGGTTATTGTTTTTCTGTTTGTTTATTTTTCATTAATAAATGTACTCTTTCTAAACTTCACATTTAATATCAATTTGTATTGAAAATATGAAATGGATGAAACTGATAACAGGGTGGAAGAACTCTGCGGGCCGCCCCGGCCTCCTGAACTTTCTGTCCCTCCCTGACCTGTCTCCAACGTCCCTCCCTAGGCTGTCCGTACTGTCCCTCTGGTCTCTCCCATCCCTCCCTGGTCTGTCCCTCCCTGGTCTGTCCCTCCCGTCCCTCTGGTCTCTCCCGTCCCTCCCTTGTATGTCCCTCCCATCCCACCCTGGGCGTCCCTACCATCCCTCCCTTGTTCCTCCCTCCCATCCCTCCCTGGTCTTTTCCTCCCATCCCTCCCTGGTATTTTCCTCCCATCCCTCCCTGGTCTGTCCCTCCCGTCCCTCCCTGGTCTTTCCCTCCCATCCCTCCCTGTTCTGTCCCTCCATCCCTCCCTGGTCTTTCCCTCCCATCCCTCCCTGGTCTGTCCCTCCGTCCCTCCCTGGTCTTTCCCTCCCACCCCTCCCTGGTCTGTCCCTCCAGTCCCTCCCTGGTCTTTCCTTACCGTTTTCTTGTGATTCATTTTTGGTATGTTTGAGTTGTTTTATTATTTCTGATTGTGTATTTCTCCTCTGTGGGTTATTGTTTTTGTGTTTGTTTATTTTTCATTAATAAATGTACTCTTTCTAAACTTGAGTCCTCACATCATTACTCTGAATGTAACATGTAGTAGCCGCCATATAACTGACTCCAGGACACAGTGTTTATAGATGATATTTTACATTTAATAACAATTTTTATGGATGAAAAACCTCTACTGTACTGGGCACACTAAACCGAACAAAGACATCCATCTAACTTTCAGGTGATTTAAGCGCATAATTTGCATAGAAAAGGCAGTTCTCGTGGACCCGTTATTTGGGGGCCACTACGTAAATGAGAGCTGGTATGTTTTTGTGTTTTGGGCTCTCGTTTAGCTCTGGAAGGCTCTAGGGCCACCAGACCTTCGCTCTTGTCTATGCCTCAGCACCCCCTATCTGATTCCAAAGTTTGGAGAAGATCAGAGAAACTTGAAAATTTTCCCGCAAAAAACACAAAGGGGTACCACTTATTGATTTTTTGGGTCAGAAAATTAAGTTTCTCAGATGATCTCGAAACTATGGATTCTGATAGAGGGCGTTGAGATATAGACAGGAGTGCAAGTCTGGTGGCCCTAGAGCCTTCAAGAGCTGAACGGGAGCCAAAAACACAACATACAACTTCCCATTTATTTAGAGCTGCCAGATAACCGGTCCGAAGACAGTGTTTATAGATTATATTTCACATTTAATATCAATTTGCATTGGAAATATGAAGAGGATGAAACTGATAACAGGGTGGAAGAACTCTGCTGGCCACCCCGGCCTCCTGAACTTTCTGTCCTTCCTTGGCCTGTCCCTAACGTCCCTCCCTGGTCTGTCCCTACTGTCCCTCCCGGGTCTGTCCCTTCTGTCCCTCCCATCCCTCCCTGGTTTGTCCCTACCATCCCTCCCTGGTCTCTCCCTCCCCTCCCTCCCTGGCCTGTCCCTATCGTCGCACCCTGGTCTGTCCCTCCTTCCCTCTTGTCCCTCCCTGGCCTGTGCCTACTGTCCCTCCCTGGTCTGTCCCTCCCATCCCTCCCTGGTCTGTCCCTACAGACCCACCCTTGTCTGTCCCTCCCATCCCTCCCTGGTCTGTCCCTAACGTCCCACCCTGGTCTGTCCCTACCGTCCCACCCTGGTCTTTCCCTCCAGTCCCACCCTGGTCTGTCCCTCCCGTCCCACCCTAGTCTGTCCCTCCCGTCCCTCCCTGGTATTTTCCTCCCATCCCTCCCTGGTCTGTCCCTCCCGTCCCTCCCTGGTCTTTCCCTCCCATCCCTCCCTGGTCTGTCCCTCCGTCCCTCCCTGGTCTTTCCATCCCATCCCTCCCTGGTGTGTCCCTCCGTCCCTCCCTGGTCTTTCCCTCCCACCCCTCCCTGGTCTGTCCCTCAAGTCCCTCCCTGGTCTTTCCTTACCGTTTTCTTGTGATTCATTTTTGGTATGTTTGAGTTGTTTTATTATTTCTGATTGTGTATTTCTCCTCTGTGGGTTATTGTTTTTGTGTTTGTTTATTTTTCATTAATAAATGTACTCTTTCTAAACTTGAGTCCTCACATCATTACCCTGAACGTAACATGTAGTGGCCACCATATGACTGACTCCAGGACACAGTGTTTATAGATAATATTTTACATTTAATAACAATTTTTATGGATGAAAAAGCTCTACTGTACTGGGCACACTAAACCGAACAAAGACATCCATCTAACTTTCAGGTGATTTAAGCGCATAATTTGCATAGAAAAGGCAGTTCTCGTGGACCCGTTATTTGGGGGCCACTACGTAAATGAGAGCTGGTACGTTTTGGTGTTTTGGGCTCTCGTTTAGCTCTGGAAGGCTCTAGGGCCACCAGACCTTCGCTCCTGTCTATGCCTCAGCACCCCCTATCTGATTCCAAAGTTTGTAGAAGATCAGAGAAACTTGAAAATTTCCCCCCAAAAAACACAAAGGGGTACCACTTATTGATTTTTTGGGTCAGAAAAATAAGGTTCTCAGATCTTCTCGAAACTATGGATTCTGATAGAGGGCGTTGAGATATAGACAGGAGTGCAAGTCTGGTGGCCCTAGAGCCTTCAAGAGCTGAACGGGAGCCAAAAACACAACATACAACTTCCCATTTATTTAGAGCTGCCAGATAACCGGTCCGAAGACAGTGTTTATAGATTATATTTCACATTTAATATCAATTTGTATTGAAAATATGAAATGGATGAAACTGATAACAGGGTGGAAGAACTCTGCGGGCCGCCCCGGCCTCCTGAACTTTCTGTCCCTCCCTGACCTGTCTCTAACGTCCCTCCCTAGGCTGTCCGTACTGTCCCTCCGGTCTCTCCTGTCCCTCCCTGGTCTGTCCCTCCCTGGTCTGTCCCTCCCGTCCCTCTGGTCTCTCCCGTCCCTCCCTTGTACGTCCCTCCCATCCCACCCTGTTCCGTCCCTACCATCCCTCCCTTGTTCCTCCCTCCCATCCCTCCCTGGTCTTTTCCTCCCATCCCTCCCTGGTCTGTCCCTCCCGTCCCTCCCTGGTCTTTCCCTCCCATCCCTCCCTGGTCTGTCCCTCCGTCCCTCCCTGGTCTTTCCCTCCCATCCCTCCCTGGTCTGTCCCTCCGTCCCTCCCTGGTCTGTCCCTCCCACCCCTCCCTGGTCTGTCCCTCCAGTCCCTCCCTGGTCTTTCCTTACCGTTTTCTTGTGATTCATTTTTGGTATGTTTGAGTTGTTTTGTTATTTCTAATTGTGTGTTTCTCCTCTGTGGGTTATTGTTTTTGTATTTGTTTATTTTTCATTAATAAATATGCTCTTTCTAAACTTGAGTCCTCACATCATTACTCTGAACGTAACATGTAGTAGCCGCCATATAACTGACTCCAGGACACAGTGTTTATAGATGATATTTTAGATTTAATAACAATTTTTATGGATGAAAAACCTCTACTGTACTGGGCACACTAAACCGAACAAAGACATCCATCTAACTTTCAGGTGATTTAAGCGCACAATTTGCATAGAAAAGGCAGTTCTCGTGGACCCGTTATTTAGGGGCCACTACGTAAATGAGAGCTGGTATGTTTTTGTGTTTTGGGCTCTCGTTTAGCTCTGGAAGGCTCTAGGGCCACCAGACCTGCGCTCCTGTCTATGCCTCAGCACCCCCTATCTGATTCCAAAGTTTGGAGAAGATCAGAGAAACTTGAAAATTTCTCCGCAAAAAACACAAAGGGGTACCACTTATTGATTTTTTGGGTCAGAAAAATAAGGTTCTCAGATCTTCTTGAAACTATGGATTCTGATAGAGGGCGTTGAGATATAGACAGGAGTGCAAGTCTGGTGGCCCTAGAGCCTTCAAGAGCTGAACGGGAGCCAAAAACACAACATACAACTTCCCATTTATTTAGAGCTGCCAGATAACCGGTCCGAAGACAGTGTTTATAGATTATATTTCACATTTAATATCAATTTTCATTGGAAATATGAAGAGGATGAAACTGATAACAGGGTGGAAGAACTTTGCTGGCCACCCCGGCCTCCTGAACTTTCTGTCCTTCCTTGGCCTGTCCCTAACGTCCCTCCCTGGTCTGTCCCTACTGTGCCTCCCGGGTCTGTCCCTTCTTTCCCTCCCATCCCACCCTGGCCTGTCCCTAATGTCCCTCCCTGGTCTGTCCCTCCTTCCCTCCCTAGTCTGTCCCTCCCGTCCCACCCTGGCCTGTCCCTCCCATCCCTCCCTGGTCTGTCCCTACCATCCCTCCCTGGTCTCTCCCTCCCATCCCTCCCTGGCCTGTCCCTATCGTCGCACCCTGGTCTGTCCCTCCTTCCCTCCTGTCCCTCCCTGGCCTGTGCCTACTGTCCCACCCTGGTCTGTCCCTCCCATCCCTCCCTGGTCTGTCCCTACAGACCCACCCTGGTCTGTCCCTACCATCCCACCCTGGTCTGTCCCTCCCATCCCTCCCTGGTCTGTCCCTACCGTCCCACCCTGGTCTGTCCCTACCGTCGCACCCTGGTCTGTCCCTACCATCCCACCCTGGTCTTTCCCTCCAGTCCCACCCTGGTCTGTCCCTCCCGTCCCACCCTAGTCTGTCCCTCCCGTCCCTCCCTGGTCTTTCCCTCCCATCCCTCCCTGGTATTTTCCTCCCATCCCTCCCTGGTCTGTGCCTCCCGTCCCTCCCTGGTCTTTCCCTCCCATCCCTCCCTGTTCTGTCCCTCCGTCCCTCCCTGGTCTTTCCCTCCCATCCCTCCCTGGTCTGTCCCTCCGTCCCTCCCTGGTCTTTCCCTCCCACCCCTCCCTGGTCTGTCCCTCCAGTCCCTCCCTGGTCTTTCCTTACCGTTTTCTTGTGATTCATTTTTGGTATGTTTGAGTTGTTTTATTATTTCTGATTGTGTGTTTCTCCTCTGTGGGTTATTGTTTTTGTGTTTGTTTATTTTTCATTAATAAATGTACTCTTTCTAAACTTGAGTCCTCACATCATTACTCTGAACGTAACATGTAGTAGCCGCCATATAACTGACTCCAGGACACAGTGTTTATAGATGATATTTTACATTTAATAACAATTTTTATGGATGAAAAACCTCTACTGTACTGGGCACACTAAACCGAACAAAGACATCCATCTAACTTTCAGGTGATTTAAGCGCATAATTTGCATAGAAAAGGCAGTTCTCGTGGACCCGTTATTTGGGGGCCACTACGTAAATGAGAGCTGGTATGTTTTTGTGTTTTGGGCTCTCGTTTAGCTCTGGAAGGCTCTAGGGCCACCAGACCTTCGCTCTTGTCTATGCCTCAGCACCCCCTATCTGATTCCAAAGTTTGGAGAAGATCAGAGAAACTTGAAAATTTTCCCGCAAAAAACACAAAGGGGTACCACTTATTGATTTTTTGGGTCAGAAAATTAAGTTTCTCAGATGATCTCGAAACTATGGATTCTGATAGAGGGCGTTGAGATATAGACAGGAGTGCAAGTCTGGTGGCCCTAGAGCCTTCAAGAGCTGAACGGGAGCCAAAAACACAACATACAACTTCCCATTTATTTAGAGCTGCCAGATAACCGGTCCGAAGACAGTGTTTATAGATTATATTTCACATTTAATATCAATTTGCATTGGAAATATGAAGAGGATGAAACTGATAACAGGGTGGAAGAACTCTGCTGGCCACCCCGGCCTCCTGAACTTTCTGTCCTTCCTTGGCCTGTCCCTAATGTCCCTCCCTGGTCTGTCCCTACTGTCCCTCCCGGGTCTGTCCCTTCTGTCCCTCCCATCCCTCCCTGGTTTGTCCCTACCATCCCTCCCTGGTCTCTCCCTCCCATCCCTCCCTGGTATTTTCCTCCCATCCCTCCCTGGTCTGTCCCTCCCGTCCCTCCCTGGTCTTTCCCTCCCATCCCTCCCTGTTCTGTCCCTCCGTCCCTCCCTGGTCTTTCCCTCCCATCCCTCCCTGGTCTGTCCCTCCGTCCCTCCCTGGTCTTTCCCTCCCACCCCTCCCTGGTCTGTCCCTCCAGTCCCTCCCTGGTCTTTCCTTACCGTTTTCTTGTGATTCATTTTTGGTATGTTTGAGTTGTTTTATTATTTCTGATTGTGTGTTTCTCCTCTGTGGGTTATTGCTTTTGTGTTTGTTTATTTTTCATTAATAAATGTACTCTTTCTAAACTTGAGTCCTCACATCATTACTCTGAACGTAACATGTAGTAGCCGCCATATAACTGACTCCAGGACACAGTGTTTATAGATGATATTTTACATTTAATAACAATTTTTATGGATGAAAAACCTCTACTGTACTGGGCACACTAAACCGAACAAAGACATCCATCTAACTTTCAGGTGATTTAAGCGCATAATTTGCATAGAAAAGGCAGTTCTCGTGGACCCGTTATTTGGGGGCCACTACGTAAATGAGAGCTGGTATGTTTTTGTGTTTTGGGCTCTCGTTTAGCTCTGGAAGGCTCTAGGGCCACCAGACCTTCGCTCTTGTCTATGCCTCAGCACCCCCTATCTGATTCCAAAGTTTGGAGGAGATCAGAGAAACTTGAAAATTTTCCCGCAAAAAACACAAAGGGGTACCACTTATTGATTTTTTGGGTCAGAAAATTAAGTTTCTCAGATGATCTCGAAACTATGGATTCTGATAGAGGGCGTTGAGATATAGACAGGAGTGCAAGTCTGGTGGCCCTAGAGCCTTCAAGAGCTGAACGGGAGCCAAAAACACAACATACAACTTCCCATTTATTTAGAGCTGCCAGATAACCGGTCCGAAGACAGTGTTTATAGATTATATTTCACATTTAATATCAATTTGCATTGGAAATATGAAGAGGATGAAACTGATAACAGGGTGGAAGAACTCTGCTGGCCACCCCGGCCTCCTGAACTTTCTGTCCTTCCTTGGCCTGTCCCTAATGTCCCTCCCTGGTCTGTCCCTACTGTCCCTCCCGGGTCTGTCCCTTCTGTCCCTCCCATCCCTCCCTGGTTTGTCCCTACCATCCCTCCCTGGTCTCTCCCTCCCATCCCTCCCTGGCCTGTCCCTATCGTCGCACCCTGGTCTGTCCCTCCTTCCCTCTTGTCCCTCCCTGGCCTGTGCCTACTGTCCCTCCCTGGTCTGTCCCTCCCATCCCTCCCTGGTCTGTCCCTACAGACCCACCCTGGTCTGTCCCTCCCATCCCTCCCTGGTCTGTCCCTTACGTCCCACCCTGGTCTGTCCCTACCGTCCCACCCTGGTCTTTCCCTCCAGTCCCACCCTGGTCTGTCCCTCCCGTCCCACCCTAGTCTGTCCCTCCCGTCCCTCCCTGGTATTTTCCTCCCATCCCTCCCTGGTCTGTCCCTCCCGTCCCTCCCTGGTCTTTCCCTCCCATCCCTCCCTGGTCTGTCCCTCCGTCCCTCCCTGGTCTTTCCATCCCATCCCTCCCTGGTGTGTCCCTCCGTCCCTCCCTGGTCTTTCCCTCCCACCCCTCCCTGGTCTGTCCCTCCAGTCCCTCCCTGGTCTTTCCTTACCGTTTTCTTGTGATTCATGTTTGGTATGTTTGAGTTGTTTTATTATTTCTGATTGTGTATTTCTCCTCTGTGGGTTATTGTTTTTGTGTTTGTTTATTTTTCATTAATAAATGTACTCTTTCTAAACTTGAGTCCTCACATCATTACCCTGAACGTAACATGTAGTGGCCACCATATGACTGACTCCAGGACACAGTGTTTATAGATGATATTTTACATTTAATAACAATTTTTATGGATGAAAAAGCTCTACTGTACTGGGCACACTAAACCGAACAAAGACATCCATCTAACTTTCAGGTGATTTAAGCACATAATTTGCATAGAAAAGGCAGTTCTCGTGGACCCGTTATTTGGGGGCCACTACGTAAATGAGAGCTGCTACGTTTTTGTGTTTTGGGCTCTCGTTTAGCTCTGGAAGGCTCTGGGGCCACCAGACCTTCGCTCTTGTCTATGCCTCAGCACCCCCTATCTGATTCCAAAGTTTGTAGAAGATCAGAGAAACTTGAAAATTTCCCCCCAAAAAAACACAAAGGGGTACCACTTATTGATTTTTTGGGTCAGAAAATTAAGTTTCTCAGATCTTCTCGAAACCATGGATTCTGATAGAGGGCGTTGAGATATAGACAGGAGTGCAAGTCTGGTGGCCCTAGAGCCTTCAAGAGCTGAACGGGAGCCAAAAACACAACATACAACTTCCCATTTATTTAGAGCTGCCAGATAACCAGTCCGAAGACAGTGTTTATAGATTATATTTCACATTTAATATCAATTTGTATTGAAAATATGAAATGGATGAAACTGATAACAGGGTGGAAGAACTCTGCAGGCCGCCCCGGCCTCCTGAACTTTCTGTCCCTCCCTGACCTGTCTCTAACGTCCCTCCCTAGGCTGTCCCTACTGTCCGTACTGTCCCTCCGGTCTCTCCTGTCCCTCCCTGGTCTGTCCCTCCCGTCCCTCTGGTCTCTCCCGTCCCTCCCTTGTCCGTCCCTCCCATCCCACCCTGGTCCGTCCCTACCATCCCTCCCTTGTTCCTCCCTCCCGTCCCTCCCTGGTCTGTCCCTCCCGTCCTTCCCTGGTTTGTCCCTTCCGTCCCTCCCTGGTCTTTCCCTCCCATCCCTCCCTGGTCTGTCCCTCCCATCCCTCCCTGGTCTGTCCGTCCCTGGTCTGTCCCTCCCGTCCCTCCCTGTTCTGTCCCTCCCTGGTCTGCCCCTCCCATCCCACCCTGTTCCATCCCTACCATCCCTCCCTTGTCCGTTCCTACCATCCCTCCCTTTTCCGTCCCTCCCATCCCACCCTGGTCCATCCCTCCCATCCCACCCTGGTCCGCCCCTACCATTCCTCCCTGGTCCATCCCTCCCATCCCACCCTGGTCCGTCCCTCCCATCCCACCCTGGTCCATCCCTCCCATCCCACCCTGGTCCATCCCATCCCACCCTGGTCTGTCCCTCCCATTCCTCCCTGTTCTGTCCCTCCCGTCCCTCCCTGGTCTTTCCTTACCGTTTTCTTGTGATTCTTTTTTGGTATGTTTGAGTTGTGTTTTGTTATTTCTGATTGTGTATTTCTCCTCTGTGGTTTATTGTTTTTGTGTTTGTTTATTTTTCATTAATAAATATACTCTTTCTAAACTTGAGTCCTCATATCATTACCCTGAACGTAACATGTAGTGGCCACCATATAACTGACTCCAGGACACAGTGTTTATAGATGATATTTTACATTTAATAACAATTTTTATGGATGAAAAACCTCTACTGTACTGGGCACACTAAACTGAACAAAGACATCCATCTAACTTTCAGGTGATTTAAGCGGATAATTTGCATAGAAAAGGCAGTTCTTGTGGACCCGTTATTTGGGGGCCACAACGTAAATGAGAGCTGGTACGTTTTTGTGTTTTGGGCTCTCGTTTAGCCCTGGAAGGCTCTAGGGCCACCAGACCTTCGCTCCTGTCTATGCCTCAGCACCCCCTATCTGATTCCAGAGTTTGGAGAAGATCAGAGAGACTTGAAAATTTCCCCCTCAGATCTTCTCGAAACTATGGATTCTGATAGAGGGCGTTGAGATATAGACAGGAGTGCAAGTCTGGTGGCCCTAGAGCCTTCAAGAGCTGAACGGGAGCCAAAAACACAATATACAACTTCCCATTTATTTAGAGCTGCCAGATAACTGGTGCAAAGACCGTGTTTATAGATTATATTTCACATTTAATATCAATTTGCATTGGAAATATGAAATGGATGAAACTGATAACAGGGTGGAAGAACTCTGCGGGCCGCCCCGGCCTCCTGAACTTTCTGTCCGTCCCTAACCTGTCTCTAACGTCCCTCCCTAGGCTGTCCCTACTGTCCCTCCGGTCCCTCCGGTCTCTCCCGTCCCTCCCTGGTCTGTCCCTCCCTGGTCTGACCCTCCCTGGTCTGACCCTCCTTTCCCTCCGGTCCCTCTGGTCTCTCCCGTCCCTCTCTGGTCTGTCCCTCCCTGGTCTGTCCCTCCGGTCTCTCCCGTCCCTCCCTTGTCCGTCCCTCCCATCCCACCCTGGTCTGTCCCTCCCTGGTCTGTACCTCCCTGGTCTGACCCTCCTGTCCCTCCGGTCTCTCCCGTCCCTCCCTTGTTCCTCCCTCCCGTCCCTCCCTGGTCCGTCCCTCCCTGGTCTGACCCTCCTGTCCCTCCGGTGTCTCCCGTCCCTCCCTTGTTCCTCCCTCCCATCCCTCCCTGGTCTGTCCCTCCAGTCCCTCCCTGGTCTTTCCCTCCCATCCCTCCCTGGTCTGTCCCTCCCGTCCCTCCCTGGTCTTTCCTTACCGTTTTCTTGTGATTCATTTTTGGTATGTTTGAGTTGTTTTGTTATTTCTGATTGTGTATTTCTCCTCTGTGGGTTATTGTTTTTGTGTTTGTTTATTTTTCATTAATAAATGTACTCTTTTATGTGCACAACCTTCTGAGCTGGTGTAGGATTTGAGTGTGCCGTACGCCAACGTCCATATTGATAAATCTCAAAGTCATCGTGGGTTTGGGTGTATGCTGGAAATTTGGTAATTTGGTGTACGCACTTTTGATAAATGAGGGCCATTACATTCTGGCTAGAACCCCTTAGTTTCGGTTGGAGACCGAGCTTTGGCCATGGGTACAGTAGAACAGATGTGTTCTGTCTTGATAAAACGATCCATATGGAAAGGCAGCAAATTCTGAGTGGCTCAAAATGTCCCTCAGAATGAGCTACCACCTGTATTACATTACAGTGTACTCAAACTATAGCTGCTCTCTCCCACATATTCTGCTAGTGTGAAAACACCCTACTGGCCTCACTAAATAATCTTCCAATGACAATCGGCTTTTTTCCAAAAAGGTCTCACTTTTATCTAACTGTAATACAGGTCTGTGAGTAAACAACTAAGACTGGCCTACCTAAAGCATCCTCTAATAACAATTGAGTGTTTTAAAAAAATGCCTGCAATTATCTTTACATCCTGTCTAGAACCCGCTTAGTTCCGATGGGGAGCCAGGCTGAAGGTAGTATACTAGGTAGTGTACACTAGTTGAAGTACACTAGGTGAAGTAGAGTAGGAAGTGTCCATGAGGTAGTGCACATTAGGTGAAGTACACTAGGTAGTGTACACTAGGTGAAGTAGAGTAGGAAGTGTACATGAGGTAGTGCACATTAGGTGAAGTACACTAGGTAGTGTACACTAAGTGAAGTACACTAGGTAGTGCACACACTAGGTGAAGTACACTAAGTAGTGCACACTAGGAAGTGTACATTACATAGTGCACATTAGGTAGTGTACACTAGGTGAAGAACACTAGGTAGTGTACACTATGTGAATTACACTAGGTAGTTTACACTAGGTGAAGTACACTAATTAGTGCACACTAGAAAGTGTACACTATGTGAAGTACACCAGGTAGTGTACACCAGGTGAAGTACTCAAGGTGGTGTGCACTAAGTAGTGTACACTAGGTGAAGTACAGTAGGTAGTGTACACTAGGTAGTGCACACTAGCTAGTGTACACTAAGTAGTGTACACTAAGTAGTGCACACTAGGTAGTGTACACTAAGTAGTGAACACTAGGTAATGTGCACTACAAAGTGTACACTCTGTGAAGTACACTAGGTAGTGTACACCAGGTGAAGTACTCAAGGTAGTGCACACTAGGTGAAGCACACTAGGTAGTGTACACTAAGTGGTGTACACTATGTGAAGTACACTAAGTAGTGCACACTAGGTAATGTACACTAAGTAGTGAACACTAGGTAGTGTACACTAAGTAGTGAACACTAGGTAGTGTACACTATGTGAAGTACACTAAGTAGTGAACACTAGGTACACTAAGTAGTGCATACTACGTAGTGTACACTAAGTAGTGCACACTAGGTAGAGTACACTATGTGAAGTACATTAGGTAGTTTACACTAGGTGAAGAACACTAGGTAGAGTACACTATGTCAAGTACACTAATTAGTGCACACTAGGTAGTGTACACTATGTGAAGTACACTAGGTAGTGTACACTATGTGAAGTACTCTAGTTAGTGTACACTATGTAAAGTACACTAGGTAGTGTACACTAGGTGAAGTACTCTAGGTAGTGTACACTATGTGAAGTACACTAGGTAGTGTACACTATGTGAAGTACACTAGTTAGTGTACACTATGTAAAGTACACTAGGTAGTGTACACTAGGTGAAGTACTCTAGGTAGTGTACACTATGTGAAGTACACTAAGTAGTGTACACTTGGTGAAGTACATCAAACAAAAGGCATGACTTGACAGCATAACTGAACAAAGCAAACTAAGAAACATGACAGTGAACATGATCTCAAAAACATGAACATGAAACATGAACACAAAAGCACCCTGTGACAACTTGAGCACATACATGGCTTGAATAAACATTACCAGCACATAATTCCAAACTTTTTTGTAAAGTGTGAGACTGTATGCATTTGTGTTAATGTACATACTTTGTATCAAATCAATGTTAAACTTGATTCATGTAAAAACAACGGCAAAGAAGCATCGTGTGTATTCGTTTAATATCATCCTTTACATGAGTATTGTAATGTTTGACTCAATCATATCACTGGGATAATAATCCTCCGGTCCAAAGTGAACACTAGACACACCAGCGCGTGTTTTAAAGCAGAAGCTGAAGTGAACACTACACACACACACCAGCGCGTGTTTTAAAGCAGAAGCTGATGTGAACACTACACACACACACCACCGCATGTTTTAAAGCAGATGCTGAAGTGAACACAACACACACACAACACCGCATGTTTTAAAGCAGAAGCTGAAGTGAACACAAATTTCCCCCCAAAAAACACAAAGGGGTACCACTTATTGATTTTTTTTGGGTCAGAAAATTAAGTTTCCCATCCCTCTTTGGTCTGTCTCTCCCATCCCTCCCTGGTCTGTCCCTCCCGTCCCTCCCTGGTCTGTCCCTCCCGTCCCTCCCTGGTCTGTCCCTCCCATCCCTCCCTTGTCTCTCTCCCATCCCTCCCTGGTCTTTCCCTCCCATCCCTCCCTGGTCTGTCCCTCCCGTCCCTCCCTGGTCTTTCCCTCCCATCCCTCCCTGGTCTGACTCCCATCCCTCCCTGGTCTGTCTCTCCCGTCCCTCCCTGGTCTGTCTCTCCCGTCCCTCCCTGGTCTGTCCCTCCTATCCCTCCCTGGTCTCTCTCCCATCCCTCCCTGGTCTTTCCCTCCCATCCCTCCCTGGTCTGTCCCTCCCATCCCTCCCTGGTCTCTCTCCCATCCCTCCCTGGTCTTTACCTCCCAACCATCCCTGGTCTGTCCCTCCCATCCCTCCCTGGTCTTTCTCTCCCATCCCTCCGGTCAGATAACCGGTCCGAAGACAGTGTTTATAGATTATATTTCACATTTAATATCAATTTGCATTGGAAATATGAAATGGATGAAACTGATAACAGGGTAGAAGAACTCTGCAGGCCGCCCCGGCCTCCTGAACTTTCTGTCCGTCCCTTGTCTGCCCCTCCCATCCCTCCCTTGTCCATCCCTTCCTGGTCTGCCCCTACCTGACCTGTCATTACTGTCCCTCCTGTCCCTCCCTGGTCTGTCCCTCCCTGGTCTGTCCCTCCCATCCCACCCTGGTCTGTCCCTGAACTTTCTGTCCTTCCTTGGCCTGTCCCTAACGTCCCTCCCTGGTCTGTCCCTACTGTCCCTCCCGGGTCTGTCCCTTCTGTCCCTCCCATCCCATCCCACCCTGGCCTGTCCCTAACGTCCCTCCCTGGTCTGTCCCTCCTTCCCTCCCTAGTCTGTCCCTCCCGTCCCACCCTGGCCTGTCCCTCCCATCCCTCCCTGGCCTGTCCCTATCGTCCCACCCTGGTCTGTCCCTCCTTCCCTCCTGTCCCTCCCTGGCCTGTGCCTACTGTCCCACCCTGGTCTGTCCCTCCCATCCCTCCCTGGTCTTTTCCTCCCATCCCTCCCAGGTCTGTCCTTCCGGCTCCTCCCTGGTCTTTCCCTCCCATCCCTCCCTGGTCTGTCCCTCCGTCCCTCCCTGGTCTTTCCCTCCCATCCCTCCCTGGTCTGTCCCTCCATCCCTCCCTGGTCTTTCCCTCCCACCCCTCCCTGGTCTGTCCCTCCAGTCCCTCCCTGGTCTTTCCTTACCGTTTTCTTGTGATTCATTTTTGGTATGTTTGAGTTGTTTTATTATTTCTGATTGTGTATTTCTCCTCTGTGGGTTATTGTTTTTGTGTTTGTTTATTTTATTAATAAATATGCTCTTTCTAAACTTGAGTCCTCACATCATTACTCTGAACGTAACATGTAGTAGCCGCCATATAACTGACTCCAGGACACAGTGTTTATAGATGATATTTTACATTTAATAACAATTTTTATGGATGAAAAACCTCTACTGTACTGGGCACACTAAACCGAACAAAGACATCCATCTAACTTTCAGGTGATTTAAGCGCATAATTTGCATAGAAAAGGCAGTTCTCGTGAGCCCATTATTTGGGGGCCACTATGTAAATGAGAGCTGGTATGTTTTTGTGTTTTGGGCTCTTGTTTAGCTCTGGAAGGCTCTAGGGCCACCAGACCTTCGGTCTTGTCTATGCCTCAGCACCCCCTATCTGATTCCAAAGTTTGGAGAAGATCAGAGAAACTTGAAAATTTCCCCCCAAAAAACACAAAGGGGTACCACTTATTGATTTTTTGGGTCAGAAAATTAAGTTTCTCAGATCTTCTCGAAACTATGGATTCTGATAGAGGGCGTTGAGATATAGACAGGAGTGCAAGTCTGGTGGCCCTAGAGCCTCCAAGAGCTGAACGGGAGCCAAAAACACAACATACAACTTCACATTTATTTAGAGCTCCCAGATAACCGGTCCGAAGACAGTGTTTATAGATTATATTTCACATTTAATATCAATTTGTATTGAAAATATGAAATGGATGAAACTGATAACAGGGTGGAAGAACTCTGCGGGCCGCCCCGGCCTCCTGAACTTTCTGTCCCTCCCTGACCTGTCTCTAACGTCCCTCCCTAGGCTGTCCGTACTGTCCCTCCGGTCTCTCCCGTCCCTCCCTGGTCTGTCCCTCCCTGGTCTGTCCCTCCCGTCCCTCTGGTCTCTCCCGTCCCTCCCTTGTCCGTCCCTCCCATCCCACCCTGGTCCGTCCCTACCATCCCTCCCTTGTTCCTCCCTCCCATCCCTCCCTGGTCTTTCCCTCCCATCCCTCCCTGGTCTTTTCCTCCCATCCCTCCCTGGTCTGTCCCTCCCGTCCCTCCCTGGTCTTTCCCTCCCATCCCTCCCTGGTCTTTCCCTCCCACCCCTCCCTGGTCTGTCCCTCCAGTCCCTCCCTGGTCTTTCCTTACCGTTTTCTTGTGATTCATTTTTGGTATGTTTGAATAGTTTTATTATTTCTGATTGTGTATTTCTCCTCTGTGGGTTATTGTTTTTGTATTTGTTTATTTTTCATTAATAAATATGCTCTTTCTAAACTTGAGTCCTCACATCATTACTCTGAACGTAACATGCAGTAGCCGCCATATAACTGACTCCAGGACACAGTGTTTATAGATGATATTTTACATTTAATAACAATTTTTATGGATGAAAAACCTCTACTGTACTGGGCACACTAAACCGAACAAAGACATCCATCTAACTTTCAGGTGATTTAAGCGCATAATTTGCATAGAAAAGGCAGTTCTCGTGAGCCCATTATTTGGGGGCCACTATGTAAATGAGAGCTGGTATGTTTTTGTGTTTTGGGCTCTTGTTTAGCTCTGGAAGGCTCTAGGGCCACCAGACCTTCGGTCTTGTCTATGCCTCAGCACCCCCTATCTGATTCCAAAGTTTGGAGAAGATCAGAGAAACTTGAAAATTTCCCCCCAAAAAACACAAAGGGGTACCACTTATTGATTTTTTGGGTCAGAAAATTAAGTTTCTCAGATCTTCTCGAAACTATGGATTCTGATAGAGGGCGTTGAGATATAGACAGGAGTGCAAGTCTGGTGGCCCTAGAGCCTCCAAGAGCTGAACGGGAGCCAAAAACACAACATACAACTTCACATTTATTTAGAGCTCCCAGATAACCGGTCCGAAGACAGTGTTTATAGATTATATTTCACATTTAATATCAATTTGTATTGAAAATATGAAATGGATGAAACTGATAACAGGGTGGAAGAACTCTGCGGGCCGCCCCGGCCTCCTGAACTTTCTGTCCCTCCCTGACCTGTCTCTAACGTCCCTCCCTAGGCTGTCCGTACTGTCCCTCCGGTCTCTCCCGTCCCTCCCTGGTCTGTCCCTCCCGTCCCTCTGGTCTCTCCCGTCCCTCCCTTGTCCGTCCCTCCCATCCCACCCTGGTCCGTCCCTACCATCCCTCCCTTGTTCCTCCCTCCCATCCCTCCCTGGTCTTTCCCTCCCATCCCTCCCTGGTCTTTTCCTCCCATCCCTCCCTGGTCTGTCCCTCCCGTCCCTCCCTGGTCTTTCCCTCCCATCCCTCCCTGGTCTTTCCCTCCCACCCCTCCCTGGTCTGTCCCTCCAGTCCCTCCCTGGTCTTTCCTTACCGTTTTCTTGTGATTCATTTTTGGTATGTTTGAATAGTTTTATTATTTCTGATTGTGTATTTCTCCTCTGTGGGTTATTGTTTTTGTGTTTGTTTATTTTTCATTAATAAATGTACTCTTTTTAAACTTGAGTCCTCACATCATTACCCTGAACGTAACATGTAGTGGCCAACATATGACTGACTCCAGGACACAGTGTTTATAGATGATATTTTACATTTAATAAAAAATTTTATGGATAAAAAAGCTCTACTGTACTGGGCACACTAAAACGAACAAAGACATCCATCTAACTTTCAGGTGATTTAAGCGCATAATTTGCATAGAAAAGGCAGTTCTCGTGGACCCGTTATTTGGGGGCCACTACATAAATGAGAGCTGGTACGTTTTTGTGTTTTGGGCTCTCGTTTAGCTCTGGAAGGCTCTAGGGCCACCAGACCTTCGCTCTTGTCTATGCCTCAGCACCCCCTATCTGATTCCAAAGTTTGTAGAAGATCAGAGAAACTTGAAAATTTCCCCCCAAAAAACACAAAGGGGTACCACTTATTGATTTTTTGGGTCAGAAAATTAAGTTTCTCAGATGATCTCGAAACTATGGATTCTGATAGAGGGCGTTGAGATATAGACAGGAGTGCAAGTCTGGTGGCCCTAGAGCCTTCAAGAGCTGAACGGGAGCCAAAAACACAACATACAACTTCCCATTTATTTAGAGCTGCCAGATAATCGGTCCGAAGACAGTGTTTATAGATTATATTTCACATTTAATATCAATTTGCATTGGAAATATGAAATGGATGAAACTGATAACAGGGTGGAAGAACTCTGCAGGCCGCCCCGGCCTCCTGAACTTTCTGTCCCTCCCTGACCTGTCCCTAACGTCCCTCCCTAGGCTGTCCCTACTGTCCCTCAGGTCTCTCCCGTCCCTCCCTGGTCTGTCCTTCCCTGGTCTGTCCCTCCCGTCCCTCCCTGGTCTGTCCCTCCCTGGTCTGCCACTCCCCTCCCATCCCTCCCCTCCCTCCCTTGTCCTTCCCTCCCATCCCTCCCTTGTCCGTCCCTCCCATCCCTCCCTGGTCTGTCCCTCCTGTCCCTCCCTGGTCTGTCCCTCCCTGCTCCGTCCCTACCATCCCTCCTTTGTCTGTTCCTCCCATCCCTCCCTGGTCTGTCCCTCCTGTCCCTCCCTGGTCTGCCCCTCCCCTCCCTCCCTTGTCCGTCCCTCACATCCCACCCTGGTCTTTCCCTCCCATCCCTCCCTTGTCTGTCCCTCCCATCCCTCCCTGGTCTGTCCCTCCCATCCCTCCCTGGTCTGCCTGTCCACGCCCTTCCTTGTCCGTCCCTCCCATCCCACCCTGGTCCGTCCCTACCATCCCTCCCTTGTCCGTCCCTCCGATCCCTCCCTGGTCTGTCCCTCCTGTCCCTCCCTGGTCTCTCCCTCCCTGGTCTTTCCCTCCCATCCCTCCCTGGTCTTTCCCTCCCATCCCTCCCTGGTCTTTCCCTCCAGTCCCTCCCTGGTCTGTCCCTCCTGTCCCTCCCTGGTCTGTCCCTCCCATCCCTCTCTGGTCTTTCCTTACCGTTTCTTGTGATTCATTTTTGGTATGTTTGAGTTGTGTTTTGTTATTTCTGATTGTGTATTTCTCCTCTGTGGGTTATTGTTTTTGTGTTTGTTTATTTTATTAATAAATATACTCTTTCTAAAACTTGAGTCCTCACATCATTACCCTGAACTTAACATGTAGTGGCCGCCATATAACTGACTCCAGGACACAGTGTTTATAGATGATATTTTACATTTAATAACAATTTTTATGGATGAAAAACCTCTTCTGTACTAGGCACACTAAACCGAACAAACACATCTTTGGCAAGGGGGGCGTGGTTCAGCGAGGTCTGCAGTGGGAGAGAGAGCCGCGGGACGAGCGGTAAGTGAGTGGGTTGGACACAGATTAATAACACCTGTATCTTGTTCTAGTAATGGGCGTTGAGAGGGGATAAAACTCCAGTGGAACCAGAGACCAGGGAGAGAGAGAGTCGGACGGTTGATGCCAGAGACCCAGAGACTGAGAAACAGAAAGCCGGAAGTGCCGACCCGGAAGTGATCGTTGTGTTTTGAGTTTGATAGAAGTCACACGCTGAGTGTGCTGCTGAGTATTGAGATACTAAATAAAGAAAGCATCAACCGTCCAGCCGACCCCCGTGTCCTCTTCCTTCCTCACATTCACGAACTTGCTACAACATCCATCTAACTTTCAGGTGATTTAAGCGCATAATTTGCATAGAAAAGGCAGTTCTTGTGGACCCGTTATTTGGGGGACACTACGTAAATGAGAGCTGGTATGTTTTTGTATTTTGGGCTCTCGTTTAGCTCTGGAAGGCTCTAGGGCCACCAGACCTGCGCTCCTGTCTATGCCTCAGCGCCCCCTATATGATTCCAAAGTTTGGAGAAGATCAGAGAAACTTGAAAATTTCCCCCAAAAAAACACAAAGGGGTACCACTTATTGATTTTTTGGGTCAGAAAATTAAGTTTCTCAGATCTTCTCGAAACTATGGATTCTGATAGAGGGCATTGAGATTCAGACAGGAGTGCAAGTCTGGTGGCCCTAGAGCCTTCAAGAGCTGAACGGGAGCCAAAAACACAACATACAACTTCCCATTTATTTAGAGCTGCCAGATAACCGGTCCGAAGACAGTGTTTATAGATTATATTTCACATTTAATATCAATTTGCATTGGAAATATGAAATGGATGAAACTGATAACAGGGTGGAAGAACTCTGCAGGCCGCCCCGGCCTCCTGAACTTTCTGTCCTTCCCTGGTCTGTCCCTAACGTCCCTCCCTAGGCTGTCCCTACTGTCCCTCCTGTCCCTCCCGTCCCACCCTGGCCTGATATTCTACTACAGCAGTGGATATTCTACTAAAGCAGTGGATATTCTACTAAAGCAGTGGATATTCTACTAAAGCAGTGGATATTCTACTAAAGCAGTGGATATTCTAATAAAGCAGTGTATATTCTAATAAAGCAGTGTATATTCTAATAAAGCAGTGGATATTCTACTAAAGCAGTGGATATTCTACTAAAGCAGTGGATATTCTAATAAAGCAGTGGATATTCTACTAAAGCAGTGGATATTCTACTAAAGCAGTGGATATTCTACTAAAGCAGTGGATATTCTACTAAAGCAGTGGATATTCTAATAAAGCAGTGGATATTCTACTAAAGCAGCGGATATTCTAATAAAGCAGCGGATATTCTACTAAAGTAGTGGATATTCTACTAAAGCAGTGGATATTCTAATAAAGCAGTGGATATTCTACTAAAGCAGTGTATATTCTAATAAAGCAGTGGATATTCTACTAAAGCAGTGGATATTCTAATAAAGCAGCGGATATTCTACTAAAGTAGTGGATATTCTACTAAAGCAGTGGATATTCTACTAAAGCAGTGGATATTCTACTAAAGCAGTGGATATTCTACTAAAGCAGTGGATATTCTACTAAAGCAGCGGATATTCTACTAAAGCAGCGGATATTCTACTAAAGCAGTGGATATTCTACTAAAGCAGTGGATATTCTACTAAAGCAGTGGATATTCTACTAAAGCAGCGGATATTCTAATAAAGCAGTGGATATTCTACTAAAGCAGTGGATATTCTACTAAAGCAGTGGATATTCTACTAAAGCAGTGGATATTCTACTAAAGCAGCGGATATTCTACTAAAGCAGCGGATATTCTAATAAAGCAGTGGATATTCTAATAAAGCAGTGGATATTCTACTAAAGCAGTGGATATTCTACTAAAGCAGCGGATATTCTACTAAAGCAGTGGATATTCTACTAAAGCAGTGGATATTCTAATAAAGCAGTGGATATTCTACTAAAGCAGTGGATATTCTACTAAAGCAGCGGATATTCTACTAAAGCAGTGGATATTCTACTAAAGCAGCGGATATTCTAATACAGCAGTGGATATTCTACTAAAGCAGTGGATATTCTAATAAAGCAGTGGATATTCTACTAAAGCAGCGGATATTCTACTAAAGCAGTGGATGTTCTACTAAAGCAGTGGATGTTCTACTAAAGCAGTGGGTGTTCTACTAAAGCAGTGGATGTTCTACTAAAGCAGCGGATGTTCTAATAAAGCAGCGGATATTCTACTAAAGCAGTGGATATTATACTAAAGCAGCGGATATTCTACTAAAGCAGTGGATATTCTACTAAAGCAGTGGATATTCTACTAAAGCAGTGGATATTCTACTAAAGCAGTGTATATTCTAATAAAGCAGTGGATATTCTACTAAAGCAGTGGATATTCTACTAAAGCAGCGGATATTCTACTAAAGCAGTGGATATTCTACTAAAGCAGCGGATATTCTACTAAAGCAGCGGATGTTCTACTAAAGCAGTGGATGTTCTACTAAAGCAGTGGATATTCTAATAAAGCAGTGGATATTCTACTAAAGCAGTGGATATTCTACTAAAGCAGTGGATGTTCTACTAAAGCAGTGGATATTCTACTAAAGCAGTGGATGTTCTACTAAAGCAGTGGATGTTCTACTAAAGCAGTGGATGTTCTACTAAAGCAGTGGATGTTCTACTAAAGCAGTGGATATTCTACTAAAGCAGCGGATGTTCTACTAAAGCAGTGGATGTTCTACTAAAGCAGTGGATATTCTACTAAAGCAGTGGATATTCTACTAAAGCAGTGGATATTCTACTAAAGCAGTGGATATTCTACTAAAGCAGTGGATGTTCTACTAAAGCAGTGGGTGTTCTACTAAAGCAGTGGATATTCTACTAAAGCAGTGGATATTCTACTAAAGCAGTGGATATTCTACTAAAGCAGTGTATATTCTACTAAAGCAGCGGATATTCTACTAAAGCAGTGGATATTCTACTAAAGCAGTGGGTGTTCTACTAAAGCAGTGGATATTCTACTAAAGCAGCGGATATTCTAATAAAGCAGCGGATATTCTACTAAAGCAGTGGATATTCTACTAAAGCAGCGGATATTCTACTAAAGCAGTGGATATTCTACTAAAGCAGTGGATATTCTAATAAAGCAGTGGATATTCTACTAAAGCAGTGGATATTCTACTAAAGCAGGGGATATTCTACTAAAGCAGTGGATATTCTAATAAAGCAGTGGATATTCTAATAAAGCAGTGGATATTCTAATAAAGCAGTGGATATTATAATAAAGCAGTGTATATTCTAATAAAGCAGTGGATATTCTACTAAAGCAGTGGATATTCTAATAAAGCAGTGTTACAGCCTTAGCCTCTTCTATGAGCTGAGATCTTTCTTCTTTAAACCAGCACATTTTAAATGTTGGATGGTTTCTGGAAATACACATTTGCTGCACAATCCTGTGTTTACTGATTTAAAAAAAATATTGATTCAAAAGAACCATAACAGCTTCTGGAATGAACTTTGCAGTGGTGCATCATGGGAGGTGGGAGAAACCAAGTGTAGAAGATAAAGGGGAATGTTTAAAAAAGAAAACAAATGAACAGTTTTTCAGTGAGCAAATATGTATACATGGCTTTAAAATATTAAATTGTAAATTAGTGCATATACAGGAAGGGTTAGTTCTAGGAGGTTATTATGTTGAGATTTGGGTTGTTTTAATTTAATTCCTGGCTGTGTGCATTCCTGTCAATGGTTTAACCCATGAGTATAAAAGGCCACAAACTGAAGCTGCACACTATAGTCAGTCTGTGCTGGAAGCTGAAGATGAACGAAGGTGTGACAGGTTTGGAACGACATGAGGGAGAAGAACTGATGACAGAGTTAGGGCAAAAGGTAAATTCTAAGCTATTTTTGAACCTTGTGTAAAATGCCATTCTCAGTCTCTGTGGAAATGTGTTTGGTTGTTGTCTTGTGCATTCCTCTTGTCATTGTGTTTCAGGCTTTGTCCATTTGTGTATTTATGCATTGTGCTTGTGTCTTTTTAATAATCTTTTTGGTGCTTGTTGTATCATGCCACTTTGGTTTACACCTTTTGCTTTTGTGCCATTAGTATTTTGCTTGTAGTTCTGCCCTTCTTGTTATTATCCCTCTTCATGCACTTGTGCCCTTATTCCCCTCTGCATTACATCTGTGAAGTTTAAATGTCTTAATGGCTGGCCTTCTAGCTAGTGCCACTAAAACACTGAAGATGATTCTTGAACATAGAAGTGTCTGTTCTTCAATCTACCAAACTCACACCTCTTTATCACACCTGATATTATTTGACTGGGTCAGTTATTAGCAGAATGATTTAATACCATGACACTGGCGTTCAGAACCGCACTCTCTACCTCAGCACACTTGTTCCAGCGTAACTGTTGAGAGGGAGTCTGTACAAACATGCCAATGTTCATTCTCATACAGCTTTAAAAACGAGGGTATTCTCACAAAAATGCGTATAAATAGTACGAGTGTGCAATGTCGTGGAATGTATCCGCCAAAACTCATTTTGGCTTGTCTATGGCACGCTGTTTTTCGCGTGCATATTATACACATTTTATGGCGTATTATACATACGAACCCCCCACCCCACCACCCTAAACCTACCCAAGCGCGTGTCACATATACGCCATAAAGTGCGTATCATATGCACGCCAAAAACAGCGTATCATATGCACACCAAAATGAGTTTTGGCGTATACATTCCACGACATTGCACACTCGTACTATTTATACGCATTTATGTGTGATCGGGTTGTTAAAAACATATCTTTGACTGCATTCATTAATTTGTCTTAACACCATCTCTAGGAAAGGGTTGCTCTTTGTGTTTGTCTTCACCTCTGGTATCCATTTAAGACTTGTTTGACGTTGTTGTTGTATTTTCTGATTATTTTTTCTTGTCTTTTCTTTTTACAGCATTTTTTTGTCTACAATATATATTTTGCATACTTTTCTACTTTTTTTACCCAATTTGATTTGATGTCCTTTACTTATGTTCCATGCATGTACGCAAATATGCTTTTTAAATTTTTTTTTATTGTTTTTATTTTCATGACCCTTTCTCCATTGACTTTACTATTTTAAAGCCCCTTCCTATTTTTAATGTTAAACCTTTGCTTTAAAGTACTGTATAAACTTACTGCTCTTGGCTGTATTTTTTTTTAAATTATGAATTATTTCTGTCCTTATGCTGTAGTTCCCTTTTTATGCCCTTTTCCTTCGCTCTGACTGCCTTGTGTTTGTATTTGTTTTTAATGCGTTTTGTATTGTGTGCTCTTTTATTTCTGCTTTATTTTTTATGGCTTTTTGCCCATTTGTATTTGTACCTGTTGTTTTACTTGATTGGTTTTAATATTTATAAATGTTAAAGAAACTAAGAAATCCAGAAAACTCGATTAAAATGGCCAGTTGTGTTAATTGGGAACTTAATTTATTTTCTTTGATCCTCTGGAAATGTGAAGAACTTTTTAGTGGTCTACCGATTTAACTCATTTGTGCAAATTGTTTCTTTACTTGTTGAGCAATGTTCACCAACAGTTTTATGGTGGAGAGTTTGGCCATCCTTCAATGCTGCCTCTGGTTAACCCAATGTGAGTTATTCTACTATAACAGCAGAACCGGGTGTAGTCATTCATCTGCTCGTGCATATCCAAAGCCACTTCAGCTCCAATATATAGGGGTATCCCGCACTCGGGGAGAATTGGGGAGCAGAGATGTATTTATCAATGTGTGTACTAAAGCTTTATGGCATGGTTGCATGGTGCTTCTAGAAATGGTTTCAAAGTGGTTTAATTTACCTTTGTAATAAGGCTCTTTTCTATACATTTATGCAACTATTATCTACTTGTGTTTGTGCTCTTGTGCACCTTTTTGTATTCATGCCCTTGTGTCCTCTTGTATGCACCATTACATTTTTTAAAGCTTGTCATGATTTTTGCCTTGTTTTTTTCATTTTAACTTTTTTTAATAGTTTGTTTCATTTATTTATACTCTTGTGCCCTTAGTCTTTATGTATATTGTATATTTTGCAATTTAGGCTTATGCCTTTATACTCCTTTGATGTATGAACAATTTATGATATGATAGCTGTCTTTTCATGGTCCTTTCTATTAGAGTTTCCCTTTTTTCTCTTGAGTTTCTTATTACTACTTTTTGTATTTACATTGCCTCTTTTTATATTTTGTACAGTTTATTAGCCTTTTCACTCAGCATTACATTACCAGAATGGCTTTACCAGTATATATAAGGTAAATATGCCGCACTGTTGTCTTCCTCCATTATGCCCCTCACTCACAGCTTTAAAAATTAAAAAGCTTACTGTAAACATTGTGGCATAATTTCCATAACTTATGATTGGTCCAAAGCAGAATTCTTCCATTATCACATTCTGACTTTATGCATGAAAATACCCATGAACTTTATTCCATGTTCACAAAGAGCACATACCAGCAAATTTACTAGTAATTTTACAACTTCTCTTACTGGTAAATAGTCAGAGCCAGTTTACCTGTATTTTTGAAAAGGTCCTGTTCACACATGATCTGTGTCCAGTAATTTACCATTAAAGGTTGTACAGGTCTTTCTCAAAAAATTAGCATATGTGATAAGTTCATTATTTTCAATAATGTAATGATAAATTGAAATGTCATATATTTTAGATTCATTGCACACCAACTGAAATATTTCAGGTCTTTTATTGTTTTAATACTGCTGAAACTCAGGTCGTGCTGAAAAACCAAATCTTCATCTCCATAAAGCTTTTCCACAGATGGAAGCATGAAGTGCTCCAAAATCTCCTGATAGCGAGCTGCACTGACCCTGCCCTTGATAAAACACAGTGGACCAACACCAGCAGCTGACATGGCACCCCAGACTATCACTGACTGTGGGTACTTGACACTGGACTTCAGGCATTTTGGCATTTCCTTCTCCACAGTCTTCCTCCAGACTCTGGCACCCTGATTTCCGAATGACATGACAAATTTGCTTTCATCGGAAAAAAGTACTTTGGACCACTGAGCAACAGTCCAGTGCTGGTTCTCTGTAGCCCAAAAGTGTCTTGACCTGGGGAATGCGGCACCTGTAGCCCATTTCCTGCTGTTCCTCCGGATGTTTCTACTCCAGACTCAGTCCACTGCTTCCGCAGGTGCCCCAAGGTCTGGAATCGGTCCTTCTCCACAATCTTCCTCAGGGTCCGCTCCCCTCTTCTCATTGTGCAGCGTTTTTTGCCACACTTTTCCTTCCCACAGACTTTCCACTGAGGTGCCTTGATACAGCAGAAATGTCTTTCTGTGTCTTCCCCTCTCGCTTGAGGGTGTCAATGATGGCCTTCTGGACAGCAGTCAGGTCGGCAGTCTTACCCATGATTGCGGTTTTGAGTAATGAACGAGTCTGGAAGTTTTTAAAGCCTCAGGAATCTTTTGCAGGTGTTTAGAGTTAATTAGTTGATTCCGATGATTAGTTTAATAGCTCGTTTAGAGAACCTTTTCATGATATGCTAATTTTTTGAGATAGGAATTTTGGGTTTTCATGACCAGTATGCCAAAATCATCAGTATTAAAACAATAAAAGACCTGACATATTTTAGTTGGTGTGCAATGAATCTAAAATATATGAAAGTTTAACTTTTATCATTACATTATGGAAAATAATGAACTTTTATCACATGCTATTTTTTTTCCGAAGGACCTGCATGTGTTAAAGGGGCTAATGTTCTAGGTGTTTTTGTTTTTTTGTTGCCCTTTATGTTTTTACAGGTTTATGAGGGTTGAACATGGTTGTGGTTGATCATTATTATGGTTCAGCCAAGCATCTTTCATGGTTTACAAATGTTTTTTGCCTCCCAGCTGTGCTTTCTTGTGTTTGAGACATTATCTGTTTCTGTTTTAGTTAGAAAGGATATGCTTTATCTTCTTCTTTTGGCTGTTCCCTTCAGCGGTTGCCACAGCGAATCATCTGCCTCCATCTAGTCCTATCCTTTTCTCCCAGACCGACTACCTTCATGTCCTCCTTCACTGTATTCATAAACCTCCTCTTTGGTCTTCTTCTTGAACTCCTACCTGGCAGCTCTAACCTCAGCATCCTTTTACCAATATATTCACTCTCCCTCTGAACATGTCCAAACCATCTCAGCCTGGCCTCTCTAACTTTGTCTCCAAAACATCTCACATGTGCTGTCCCTCTGATGTACTCATTCCTGATCCTATTCATCCTTGTCACTCCCAAAGAGAACCTCAGCATCTTCAGCTCTGCTACCTCTAGCTCTTCCTGCTGTCTTTTCCTCAGTGCAACTGTCTTCAAACCATACAACATCGCTGGTCTCACTACTATCTTGTACACCTTTCCTTTCATTCTTGCTGGTACTCTTTTATCACACAACAGACCTGACACTTCTCCACCCATTCCATGCTCTGGATTGTTGACCCTAAGTATTTAATCATGCACCTTCTTTACCTCTTCTCCCTGAAACCTCACTGTTCCACTTGGGTCTCTCTCATTCACACACATGTATTTTGTCTTGCTGCGACTAACCTTCATTCCTTTTCTCTCCAGAGCAAACCTCCACCTCTCTAGACTTTCCTCCTCCTGATCCCTGCTTTCACTACAGATCACAATGTCATCCGCAAACATCATAGTCCATGGAGATTCCTGTCTGCCCTCCTCTGTCAGCCTGTCCATCACCACCGCAAACAAGAAGGAGCTCAGAGCTGATTCTTGATGCAGTCCCACCTTTACCGTGAAGTCCTCTGTCTCACCTATGGCACACCTTACCCCTGTCCTACTGCTCTCATACATATCCTGCACCACTCTAACACACTTCTCCGCCACTCCAGACCTCCTCATACAATACCACAGCTCCTCTATTAGCACTCTGTCATATGCTTTCTCTAAATCTACAAAGACACAATGGAGCTCTTTCTGACCCTCTCTGTACTTCTCCATTAACATTCTCAAAGTAAATAATGCATCTGTAGTGCTCTTTCTTGGCATGAAACCATACTGCTGCTCACAAATGTCCACTTCTTCCCTGAACCTTGCTCTCTTCATCCTCTTCAAAGCTCCCCTAATTTCACCCTTGCTAATAGTTTCTATTTCCTGGTCAACAATATTTGACTCAACAACTCTTCTCTCTGAGGAACTGATGAATAAGGAAAATGTCAAAGTACTCCTTCCATCTTTCCCTCACCTCCTGTAAACACACTTCCATCTCAATCTTTAATCACTCTAACCCTGCTGCACATCCTTTCCATCTCTTTACCTCTGCCTCGCCAACCGATACACATCCCTCTCACCTTCTTTACCATCTAACCTTGCATACGTGTCTTCATAAGCTTTCTGTTCTTTACTTCCATCTTGACCTCACGCTGCATCACCCTATATTCCTGTCTACTTTCCTCCGTCCTGTCATTTTCCCACTTCTTCCTAGCCAACCTCTTCCTCTGGATACTCTCCTTGACTTCCTCATTCCACCACCAAGTCTCCTTGTCTTCTTTCCTCCTTCCAGATGACACACCTAGCACCTTTCTACCCGTCTCCCTGATCACTTTGGCTGTAGTAGTCCAGTCATCTGGAAGCCCTTCTTGACCACCTAAAGCTTGTCTCAACTCCTCCCCGAAAACCACACAGCACTCTTCCTTTTCCAACTTCCTCCACTTTGTCTTCTGCTCTGCCTTTACTCTCTTCATCTTCCTCACCACCAGAGTCATCTTACACACCACCATCCTATGCTGTCTAGCTACACTCTCACCTACCACTATTTTATGTACACACTGTATTCTGATGGAAATTAGCGATTGTAAAGTATAGTCCACTTGTGTGCTTCTGCCACCACTCTTATATCACCCGGTGTTCCTTTCTCTTCTGAAAGTACATGTTCACCACAGCCATCTCCATACTTTTAGCAAAGTCTACCAACCTCTGTCCTTCTGGGTTCCTTTCCTGAAGACCAAACCTGCCCATCACTTCCTCATCCCTAATTTTCCCTTCCCCAACATGTCCATTCAAATCTGCCCCTATCACTACCCTCTCACCTCTGGGAACAGTCTGCACCACTTCCTCCAACTTTCTCATCTTGCTTACAACCTACTTGTGGAGCATGGGCACTAACAACATTCAACATCACACCTTCAATATCCAGCTTCAGACTCATTCTACCTATCTGACATTTTCTTTACCTCCAGAACATTCTTCACAAACTCCTTTTTCAGGATCACTCAAACCCCATTTTCATGCCTGTCCACACCATTATAAAACAGTTTAAACACTGCTCCAATGCTTTTAGCCTTGCTCCCTTTCCACCTGGTCTCCTTGACACACAGAATGTCAACTTTCCTCCTTTACATCATATCTACCAGTTCTCTGCCTTTACCTGTCATTGTACCTACATTCAATGTCCCTACTTTGAGTCCTAAACACCTGCCTTTCCTCTTCTCTCTCTGCCTACTGACACGCCTCCCTCCTCTAACACACTTTCCTTCTCTCCTTCTTTGACTAACAGTAGCCCAATTTTGTGGTTATTGTTAACCCCCCGGTGTCAGATGCCCTTCCTGACACAACCCTCTCTTTTTATCAAGTTTGGGACCGGCATGAAAGGTACAATGGTTTGTAACCTCCTGTGGCTAGATTCTGGTGAGGATATGCTTTATAATATGCTGTTAAACCTGTCAGCAAACTTAATATGTGTGCCTTGTCCCTTGAATTATTTTACTTTTACATTTGTTTCCTTTACTGTGACTGACTAAACCTAAACTTATGTCCCTTTCAAATTTTCTATGTACCCTTTGCATTAATCTGTGCACTTATTTTATTTTTTTGTATTTACTTTTTTACTCCTTGCATTTATGACTGCATCACCACTTGTTCTGCCCAGATCCTAATCTCCTGCATTACCACTGGTTTATGCCCAGCTTTAGGTCATCAGTGGTTTCTACACAGCTTCCCTCACCCACTCCCTTTGCCAAAGACAGCCAGTCCTTCATCTCCACCTATGTGATTTGTCATGACAGTTTTACCTCTGTCTTCTTGCTTCCTGCACTCTGGCTCCAATGCAGTTGGTTCTCCCCCATGTCTACCAACCAAGTCTTCACTGCCTTTTTGGTTTTATGGTGTTGATTTATGCATGTGTTATTGTATCTAAGCATTTGTTCTGAAAATAGATAAATAAATAAAAATATTTGTAAAGGTTTTTTTTTTTTTAATTTTGTGCTGGCGGTGGGTGCGAGGGGTGCGAGGGGTGCGGGGGGTGCGGGGGGTGCGGGGGGTGCGGGGGGTGCGGGGGGTGCGGGGGGTGCGGGGGGTGCGGGGGGTGCGGGGGGTGCGAGGGGTGCGAGGGGTGCGAGGGGTGCGAGGGGTGCGAGGGGTTAGGGTTAGGGTATAGGGATAAAAACGAGGGGTGCGAGGGGTTAGGGTTAGGGTATAGGGATAAAAACGAGGGGTGCGAGGGGTTAGGGTTAGGGTATAGGGATAAAAACGAGGGGTGCGAGGGGTTAGGGTTAGGGTATAGGGATAAAAACGAGGGGTGCGAGGGGTTAGGGTTAGGGTATAGGGATAAAAACGAAAAGTGCACCCCCTTGAAGTGCACCCCCCCCGTAACTCCGCCCCCTTTGGTCCTAGGGGGCAGAAACTTCGCCCTTATACTAATTAGGCCACGCCCTGTCGATTGGGCGTGGTCCCATCCCTCTAGCTCCTCCCCTTTTCGAGATATGGTTTTGCACCCCCACAAGTGCACCCCCGCTTTAACTCCACCCCCTTTGGTCCTAGGGGGAGCAACCTTCGCCCATATACTAATTAGGCCACGCCCAGTCGATTGGGCTTGGTCCCATGCCTCTAGCGCCACCAGGTGCCGAGATATGATATTGCACCTTTTGTGATATTGCACCCCCCGGTGCATTTTGCTTCCTTTTGTGCTAGGTGGAACAAAATTGGTGTATATACTAATTGGGGCACGCCCAGTCGATTGGGCTTGGTCCCATGCCTCTAGCGCCACCAGGTGCCGAGATATGGTATTGCACCCCCCGGTGAATTTTGCTTCCTTTTGTGCTAGGTGGAACAAAATTGGTGTATATACTAATTGGGCCACGCCCAGTCGATTGGGCTTGGTCCCGTACCTCTAGCGCCACCAGGTGCCGAGATATGGTATTGCACCTTTTGTGATATTGCACCCCCCGGTGCATTTTGCTTCCTTTTGTGCTAGGTGGAACAAAATTGGTGTATATACTAATTAGGCCACGCCCAGTCGAGGGTTAGGGTTAGGGTTAGGGTTAGGGTTAGGTTAGGGAAAATTACAACATCTCCCCCCAAGCCAGAACTCGTCTGGAAAGGTTTGAAGTAGGGAGAATGAGGAGGGGCACTGGCCGACGCCTGTCAGACTATACTGTGTCGCCTGTGATTGGCTCCCGTCTAGGAGCAATGCCTTTTTTGGCTTATGGGCAAGGTGAGTAGCTTATTTTATCTTTTGGTTTTGTTGTTTTAAGAAACTTCTGTCTTTATGTTTCCATCAATTATGAACACTGAGGTAAAGTTTGTTATAATCCGTTCTTTTCGGTTTGGTTAGTCTAATGGGTAAGTTTTACTGATGAAAGTGATTGTTCTTGTTTCCTTTCCTGGTTTTTAGGAATTGCAAAGTTTCCAATCTGAACTTGCTCTGGACCAGCGAACCAAGCCGAAGCCCGATAATCCTGATCCAGCATTGCAATCCTCCCATAGGTGGAGTATTTTGGTATGTGGTAAAGGTCAGGGAATTTGAAGCCTATGTAACAGGTCAGGGAATTTGAAGTCTACGTAAAAGGTGATTAAATGATTGAAAGGGTGATTATCGAGGTGTCAACTTAGATGGACTATATCTCTGTGGTGAGTTGGGCTATAGTGTTGATATTCGCGTCAAAGAAGGGTGAGGATAGGGCCTATTGAACGTGCCCCCGTGTGAGACTCTAGCGCCCCCTTAGGCCGCGATGTGTGGCTTGATAGGAAATGGTGCATTTAGTAAGGAAAGGTCCCAGAAGTTCAGGGTTTTATGGTGTGACAGGTATTACAGAGAGATGTTATGAGGTTGAGTTTGGCCTTGGTGCGTGCTTTCTTTTCCGAGATATAGGCGTTTTAATAGAAAAAATGCTTTTATAAAAACGGACGCATACTTTGAAGGAAAGGTCCGAGTTGATTGGGTTTGGGGTGGTCAGGAGTGGTGATTAGGACGGTACTTTTGGTCTTTGTCCCGAGACGGTAATATCTTTCATTAATGAAATATGACAACTTCCTGTCTGGCTTTAAGGGTTAAAATCTTGGTCAAGAATTTGGTTTGTGGGTGGAGTTTGTGTGTGGGTTGTTAGTCACCCTGTCCTAGATAATATTAGTTGTATGGGTTGAATTAGGAGTTTGCTTTTGGGATTTTTTTGGTTAATTGGTTACTTGACGCGCAAGTATAGCCTATATGGTTTTTTACAATGGGTATTGTAAGAGTAGGGCTTATATTGGTATCTATTTTTTTGTCTAATGGAATTTTGAATTTACGGTTTTGGTCGATAGGGTTGATGCGAGTGGGTTTGTGTCGGGTAGGATTAGGGAAGGAGTAAGGGCTAGGTTAGTACCTAATTTTTTGTCTAATGGATTTTCTAATTAGGGTTGATGCGAGTAGGTTTGTGATGGGTAGGTTTAGGGTAGGAGTAGGAGCTACGTTAGTGTCTATGGAGTTTTGAATTAAGGTTTTTGTCAATAGGGTTGATGCCAGTGGGTTTGTGTTGGGTAGGATTAGGGTAGGAGCAAGGGCTAGGTTAGTATCTAATTTTTTTGTCTAATGGATTTTCTAATTAGGGTTGATGCGAGTAGGTTTGTGATGGGTAGGTTTAGGGTAGGAGTAGGAGCTACATTAGTGTCTATTAAGGTTTTTGTCAATAAGGTTGATGCCAGTGGGTTTGTGACGGGTAGGATTAGGGTAGGAGTAAGGGCTAGGTTAATATCTATTTTTTTGTCTGATGGATTTTCAAATTAGGGTTAATGCAAACTGTTTTGTGATGGGTAGGATTAGGGTAGGAGTAGGGACTACGTTAATATCTATTTTTTTGTCTAGTGAAGTTTGGAGTTAAGGTTTTTGTCGATAGGGTTGATGCGAGTGGGTCTGTGATGGGTAGGGTTAGGGTAGGAGTAAGGGTTAGGTTAGCCTCTATTTTTTGTCCAATGAAGTTTGAAATTAGGGTTAATGCGAGTGGGTTTGTGATGGGTAGGATTAGGGTAGGAGTAAGGGTTACATTAGTATCTATTTTTGTCAAAATTAGGGTTTTAGTGGATGGGGTTGATACAAGTGGGTCTGTGATGGGTAGGGTTAGGGTTGGAATAAGGGTTACGTTAAAATATCTATTTTTGTTTTGTGGAGTTTCACATTAGGGTTTTAGTCGATAGGGTTAATGCCAATAGGTTTTGTGATGGGTAGGGTTAGTGTAGGAGTGGGGGTAGTTCTATATTTTATGGTTTTTTGAAAAGCGTTTTCTGGTCAAAAGATGCCTTAGTGGGTAAGTTTTTTTGGTGTAAAAAATGGGTTTGGTAGGGTTGATGCGAGTGGATTTGTGATGGCTAGAGTTAGTGTGGGAGTGTGGGTAATGATAGTGTATTGCTTTGAGATTCTTACTCCCTCAAGTGAGATGTCTGAGGGAAATGTTTGAGACACATCTTCAGTAGCGTACCTCAGTATCATCGGGTGTTTCGGCTCTTTAAACACTAGACACCCTCCTCTGAGGCGGCCCGTCTGGGGGATCAGTCCCAAACGTGTGTCTCCAGCCCAATTGCTATGTTTTTTCTAAAAAGAACCACAATTGTTTTTTGGGTTCTAATGTATGGTGAACTAATCCTGATCTTTTAGGTAGATGTCAGTGGTTTGTTTGTAGTATTTTTTTGGTAGGCCAAGGTTAGTGTGTTGGTTGGGGTTGGGATGGGGTGGGGGGTCAGGGTCGGAGGGTTAGGGTTAGGGTTAGGGTTAGGGTTAGGGTTAGGGTTAGGTTTTCTGTATTTCCAGCCATCGGGTTCCAGGGAACCCGATGACGGTTGTGCACTGGCCATCCATTCCACTGACCGCTTTGAAATAGTATGGGATCTATATTGTCTCCCACCAACTCTCCCTCTATTTTTATGAATCTTTTTAGTCGTTATGTTATTTATTATATTATTTATTTATTTATTTATCTTTATTGATATGTTTGTATGCGTTAATACATGTATTTATTTGTTTGTATATTTGTTAATTGATTTATTAATCTTTTTTTCTCCCTTTTTCCTTTTCTTCTAGGTACAGTTCAATGTAAAAGTTTTGAAGGGATCCCAAAACCTGGTGTTGTGCTGACCTCTAGTGTTCAGAGAGGTGTTCTGACCTCTCAGCACATGTGCAGGTAAGTATTACAAGGGTCAAGGGTCAATCTTTACCATAGACTGGCAAAAGGAGTACACGGGCAGAAATGAAGAGGTAAACCCGTTGAATTTAATTACAAATATATTTATTTACTCAATTTAATCCAGGTAGCGTTTGCTGTATGAAAAAGCGGGCTATTTGAGCTGAGGGTTATTTTAAGCAGGGTAGTTTTATTGCTAGGGTTCCCTTGGGTAGGTTTTAGGGTTCTGTGTGGTGTTGGTCAGTCCAGGGTTATTTTGGGTAGGGTTAGGTGATGAAAAGGGTCCAGATGTCCAGGGTTATTTCGGGTAGGGTTAGGTAATGAGAGGGTTTAGATGTCCAGGGGTTTCTTTTGGGTAGGGTTAGGTTAGGGTTAGGGTTAGGGTTAGGGTTAGGGTTAGGGTTAGGGTTAGGTTAGGGAAAATTACAACATCTCCCCCCAAGCCAGAACTCGTCTGGAAAGGTTTGAAGTAGGGAGAATGAGGAGGGGCACTGGCCGACGCCTGTCAGACTATACTGTGTCGCCTGTGATTGGCTCCCGTCTAGGAGCAATGCCTTTTTTGGCTTATGGGCAAGGTGAGTAGCTTATTTTATCTTTTGGTTTTGTTGTTTTAAGAAACTTCTGTCTTTGTTTCCATCAATTATGAACACTGGGGTAAAGTTTGTTATAATCCATTCTTTTCGGTTTGGTTAGTCTGATGGGTAAGTTTTACTGATGAAAGTGATTGTTCTTGTTTCCTTTCCTGGTTTTTAGGAATTGCAAAGTTTCCAATCTGAACTTGCTCTGGACCAGCGAACCAAGCCGAAGCCCGATAATCCTGATCCAGCATTGCAATCCTCCCATAGGTGGAGTATTTTGGTATGTGGTAAAAAGTCAGGGAATTTGAAGTCTATGTAACAGGTCAGGGAATTTGAAGTCTATGTAAAAGGTGATTAAATGATTGAAAGGGTGATTATCGAGGTGTCAACTTAGATGGACTATATCTCTGTGTTGAGTTGGGCTATAGTGTTGATATTCGCGTCAAAGAAGGGTGAGGATAGGGCCTATTGAACGTGCCCCCGTGTGAGACTCTAGCGCCCCCTTAGGCCGCGATGTGTGGCTTGATAGGAAATGGTGCATTTAGTAAGGAAAGGTCCCAGAAGTTCAGGGTTTTATGGTGTGACAGGTATTACAGAGAGATGTTATGAGGTTGAGTTTGGCCTTGGTGCGTGCTTTCTTTTCCGAGATATAGGCGTTTTAATAGAAAAAGTGCTTTTATAAAAACGGACGCATACTTTGAAGGAAAAGTCCGAGTTGATTGGGTTTGGGGTGGTCAGGAGTGGTGATTAGGACGGTACTTTTGGTCTTTGTCCCGATACGGTAATATCTTTCGTTAATGAAATACGACAACTTCCTGTCTGGCTTTAAGGGTTAAAATCTTGGTCAAGAATTGGGTTTGTGGGTGGAGTTTGTGTGTGGGTTGTTAGTCACCCTGTCCTAGATAATATTAGTTGTATGGGTTGAATTAGGAGTTTGCTTTTGGGATTTTTTTGGTTAATTGGTTACTTGACGCGCAAGTATAGCCTATATGGTTTTTTACAATGGGTATTGTAAGAGTAGGGCTTATATTGGTATCTATTTTTTTGTCTAATGGAATTTTGAATTTAGGGTTTTGGTCGATAGGGTTGATGCGAGTGGGTTTGTGTCGGGTAGGATTAGGGAAGGAGTAAGGGCTAGGTTAGTACCTAATTTTTTGTCTAATGGATTTTCTAATTAGGGTTGATGCGAGTAGGTTTGTGGTGGGTAGGTTTAGGGTAGGAGTAGGAGCTACGTTAGTGTCTATGGAGTTTTGAATTAAGGTTTTTGTCAATAGGGTTGATGCCAGTGGGTTTGTGTTGGGTAGGATTAGGGTAGGAGCAAGGGCTAGGTTAGTATCTAATTTTTTTGTCTAATGGATTTTCTAATTAGGGTTGATGCGAGTAGGTTTGTGATGGGTAGGTTTAGGGTAGGAGTAGGAGCTACGTTAGTGTCTATTAAGGTTTTTGTCAATAAGGTTGATGCCAGTGGGTTTGTGACGGGTAGGATTAGGGTAGGAGTAAGGGCTAGGTTAATATCTATTTTTTTGTGTCTGATGGATTTTCAAATTAGGGTTAATGCAAACTGGTTTGTGATGGGTAGGATTAGGGTAGGAGTAGGGACTACGTTGGTATCTATTTTTTTGTCTAGTGAAGTTTGGAGTTAAGGTTTTTGTCGATAGGGTTGATGCGAGTGGGTCTGTGATGGGTAGGGTTAGGGTAGGAGTAAGGGTTAGGTTAGCCTCTATTTTTTGTCCAATGAAGTTTGAAATTAGGGTTAATGCGAGTGAGTTTGTGATGGGTAGGATTAGGGTAGGAGTAAGGGTTACATTAGTATCTATTTTTGTCAAAATTAGGGTTTTAGTGGATGGGGTTGATACAAGTCGGTCTGTGATGGGTAGGGTTAGGGTTGGAATAAGAGTTACGTTAAAATATCTATTTTTGTTTTGTGGAGTTTCACATTAGGGTTTTAGTCGGTAGGGTTAATGCCAATAGGTTTTGTGATGGGTAGGGTTAGTGTAGGAGTGGGGGTAGTTCTATATTTTATGGTTTTTTGAAAAGCGTTTTCTGGTCAAAAGATGCCTTAGTGGGTAAGTTTTTTTGGTGTAAAAAATGAGTTTGGTAGGGTTGATGCGAGTGGATTTGTGATGGCTAGAGTTAGTGTGGGAGTGTGGGTAATGATAGTGTATTGCTTTGAGATTCTTACTCCCTCAAGTGAGATGTCTGAGGGAAATGTTTGAGACACATCTTCAGTAGCGTACCTCAGTATCATCGGGTGTTTCGGCTCTTTAAACACTAGACACCCTCCTCTGAGGCGGCCCGTCTGGGGGATCAGTCCCAAACGTGTGTCTCCAGCCCAATTGCTATGTTTTTTCTAAAAAGAACCACAATTGTTTTTTGGGTTCTAATGTATGGTGAACTAATCCTGATCTTTTAGGTAGATGTCAGTGGTTTGTTTGTAGTATTTTTTTGGTAGGCCAAGGTTAGTGTGTTGGTTGGGGTTGGGATGGGGTGGGGGGTCAGGGTCGGAGGAAGGGGTATGGGTTCGAGGAAATCTATGTGTATCGGGAAGTGGACTCCACGAGTCAAGTAAGAATGTATTTTTTGAGTTGAACAACTCAAAGTCCAGCAATGAAGACAAGCAAAAAGTAGCTGGGAAGAAACATGTCAGTGTGTTGGATGTTGGTTGCACAATGTGCTGTTGCGTGAGTGGCAATAGTCACCGTAAAAAATTGGGCTCCAATTAAGGCCCATCGCCCTAGGCCACCCAACCGGGTGTTACCCCGGGAAGGCTGGATACTTACCACTCCCCCAAGTGACCCTTTGTTATCACCGTTAGGTTACCCAGGTCACCCGAGAAGAGTCTGTGACTAAAAGGTCTCTTCTTGGGGCTAACTCCGATCCATCGGAAGAGGTCCCGCAATGCTCGTTAAGAGCCCCACAGGGAACACTCTCCGATTTCCCAGAGCTGGATCCAAAGGCACCGAGAGAGCCCACCGGCCGCAACCATGTTACAGCCGAATGGACTAACCGGTCTCCCCCGGGTCCTGTGCCCAAATCAGCCAAGTTCTTAGGGAACTTAGGGATCCAGGGTCCGTGACGATCAGATCGTCCTTCCCCCTTAGCCCCTGCTGATTTTGGTGGGGCCTTCCCCGGCTAATCCGGGGAGTGGGAACCCCCCCGTGTCCCCCAGAGGCAGGGCCTCCAGAAGGGCACCAAGGGATCCCTTGCCCAAATCAGCTGGGTCCCGTGGGACCCAGGGGAAAAAAAGGCAGACAGCGAACGGATCACCGCCGCCCAACTCCCCCTTGCTGATTTAGCCCCTAAAGATCACCCAAGCCGAAACCCAAGGCCCCCACCGGACACGAGATTCCCATCCTCGTGAACCGATAGGTACCCGGGAGTCCCCAGGGCCGAGAGATTCCCAATCCTCTCGGCCCCAAGACCCCGAAGGCCCTTCCACCCAGGGATAGCCAAAACTTACTTTCAGCCTCCCCAGGTCTCCAGACCCCCAGAGTGCCGGGAGACCCTTCAAAGGACCCCCCGAAAGCCACAGAGACACCACAGCCCTGGGGCAGATAGCGAAGTCAATCGCCACCACCCCCGGCAGCCGAGCTCAACGGCCCAGGGAGCCCCCCGAATGGGGCAAACCTGACCTCCCCATTCACCATAATAAATGAATGGATTTTTAAGGGGCCAGGTCGAGGGTCAGACTGGCGGATGAGCCCCGAAGAGCCCATCAAGCTTCTACCAGCCTTTCCCCCTAAGGCGCAAGCTAGAACCAAACCGACATCATCCTTACCAAGGACAACCGTTGGGAGCCTGAACCCTAAAAAAAGCGGTTAAGTTTTCCGCAGTGTCATGTATAGAGCGTGTTGTTTGCAAGAGGGTAAGTTTTATAGGTTATTACCCATAAGGCATCTTGTGTCACCGCGGATAGAAAAGGTGTTCCGTTGAGTCGCTGTATTGTGGTTTTTAGGTTTAAATCACGAGATTCATGAAAGTTGACGGTAAAAGTCAATCCATGAAATACTCACAAACGTTTATTCGTGAATAATGATTCATGATTGGTTGACGGTAAAAGTTGACTCATGAATTGTTTGTTGATGAAAGTCGATGATCGAAGAATGATTCATGAAGGGTTGATGGTAAGCGTCAATCCCTGAATCATCTTTGATAAACGAAAAACGATTTTTGAAAGTTTAAAGGTAAAAAACAACTCCTGTATTTGTGGATTTCGCATATCATTAAAAAAGGCTCTAAATGGTGAACAAATCTCTTCGGTAAACGCTGTTTATCCCTTCTTTAAAAGAAAATATGATTGATTTTTTATTTTTAGAAGGTGTACTTTCAGGATGATAAGTTTTTATAAGTTATTTCCCAGAAGGCATTTTGTGTCACCGTGGATAGAAAAGGTGTTCCGCTGAGTCACTCTGTCTTGGTTTTTTAGTTCAAATAATGGCTACGACATTCATGAAAGGTTGACGGTAAAAGTCAATACATGAATTGCATGAACATGTGTTCGTGAATAACGATTCATGAAAAGTCGACGGTAAAAGTTGGCCCATGAATTGTTGTCGACGAAAGTCGATGGTTGAAGAACAATTCATGAAAAGGCGATCGTAAAGGTCGACCTCTGAATTGTCTTTAAGCGAAAAACGATTCCTGAAAGGTTGACGGTAAAAGTCAGCTCATGGATTGTTGGCGATGAGTGTCATTTTTCGGATCACGATGGCGAATGCCATTTATCGAAATTTGACAACGAATGTCGTTTATCGTACCCTTAAAGAAACAGTAAACTAAGTTTTCCGTAGTTTTGTGTTTAGAGTGTGTGGTTTGCAAGATGGTAGGATTTAGATTAAGGGGTAGGTTGTGGGGGGGGTGGATAGGTTAAGGGGTGGAGTGGAGTGGGGTGGGTAGGTTAAGGGGTAGTTTAATAGTGAACGGGGATTTTTTTGATCATGTATCTCCTAAAATTTGAGAGGGATCATGTGCATGGAACAGTATGTCTAGTCCGATGACTCTGGTTACACATGTCGCCTGTGATTGGTTCCCGTTAAGAGCAGTGCCTTTTTTTAGCTTATGGGTCAGGTGGGTGGTGTATTGATTTATTTTATATCCTTTTGTTAATTTATGAAAGTTCAGGAGAGAAAACCGGAGGGGATGAGGATCTTCTATCTAATTTGTGGGCCCATTTGTACCGGATCATGTGCATGGGACAGTATGTCTTAGTCTGATGACTCTGGTTGCGCATGCCAGACTATACTGTTGTCGCCTGTGATTGGCTCCCGTTAGGAGCAGTGCCTTTTTTGGGGGCTTTTGGGTCAGGTGGGTGGCGTATAATTTTTTTAATATATATATATATATATCCTTTTGTTAATTTATGAAACTTCTGTGGTTTTTGCCTTATTCAGTTAGGTGTAAGGCTATAAAAGTAGGTGTGGTTTTTGTTATCCGTTTCGTTCGGTTGGGTTAGTTCGATGAGTAAGTTTTAGTGGGGTCATGGCTAACCTTTACTGATAATTTTATGATTATTTTTGTTTCCCTTTCTGGTTTTTAGGAATTGCGAAGTTTCCGGTCTGAACTTGCTCTGGATCAGCGAATCAGGCCGAAGCTCGATAATCCTGACCCAGCATCGCAAAACCCCCCAATGGTTAAGTATTTTAGCCTGTGGTGAGGATCGAATCACGGAGTTTAATCCTGGTCTAAGGGAGTCACCTAGTGGTTAGATAAAGGGGAATTTCTGACCATGTGTCTCCTAAAATTGAGATCCTTTTTTAAGAGGACGAACCAGAAAATGTGCGGCCTGTCTGGGTCTCACATTTTCCAATGAACCTGTCTGGGTTCGATTCGTCTCCCCATCCCGTTTCTCTACCAACCACGGAGGGCAGGAGAGAAACCGGAGGGGATGAGGATCTTCTATCTAATTTGTGGGCCCATTTGTACCGGATCATGTGCATGGGACAGTATGTCTTAGTCTGATGACTCTGGTTGCGCATGCCAGACTATACTGTTGTCGCCTGTGATTGGCTCCCGTTAGGAGCAGTGCCTTTTTTTTGGGCTTTTGGGTCAGGTGGGTGGCGTATAATTTTTTAAGTATATATATCCTTTTGTTAATTTATGAAACTTCTGTGGTTTTTGTCTTATTCAGTTAGGTGGAAGGTTATAAAAGTAGGTGTGGTTTTTGTTATCCGTTTCGTTCGGTTGGGTTAGTTCGATGAGTAAGTTTTAGTGGGGTCATGGCTAACCTTTACTGATAATTTTATGATTATTTTTGTTTCCCTTTCTGGTTTTTAGGAATTGCGAAGTTTCCGGTCTGAACTTGCTCTGGATCAGCGAATCAGGCCGAAGCTCGATAATCCTGACCCAGCATCGCAAAACCCCCCAATGGTTAAGTATTTTGGCCTATGGTGAGGATCGAATCACGGAGTTTAATCCTGGTCTAAGGGAGTCACCTAGTGGTTAGATAAAGGGGAATTTTTGACCATGTGTCTCCTAAAATTGAGATCCTTTTTTAAGAGGACGAACCAGAAAATGTGCGGCCTGTCTGGGTCTCACATTTTCCAACGAACCTGTCTGGGTTCGATTCGTCTCCCCATCCCGTTTCTCCACCGACCACGGAGGGCAGGAGAGAAACCGGAGGGGATGAGGATCTTATCTAATTTGTGGGCCCATTTGTTCAGGATCCTGTGCATAGAACAGTATGTCTAGTCCGATGGCTCTGGCCAAGGTTAGGTTAGGGAAAATTACAACATCTCCCCCCAAGCCAGAACTCGTCTGGAAAGGTTTGAAGTAGGGAGAATGAGGAGGGGCACTGGCCGACGCCTGTCAGACTATACTGTGTCGCCTGTGATTGGCTCCCGTCTAGGAGCAATGCCTTTTTTGGCTTATGGGCAAGGTGAGTAGCTTATTTTATCTTTTGGTTTTGTTGTTTTAAGAAACTTCTGTCTTTGTTTCCATCAATTATGAACACTGGGGTAAAGTTTGTTATAATCCATTCTTTTCGGTTTGGTTAGTCTGATGGGTAAGTTTTACTGATGAAAGTGATTGTTCTTGTTTCCTTTCCTGGTTTTTAGGAATTGCAAAGTTTCCAATCTGAACTTGCTCTGGACCAGCGAACCAAGCCGAAGCCCGATAATCCTGATCCAGCATTGCAATCCTCCCATAGGTGGAGTATTTTGGTATGTGGTAAAAAGTCAGGGAATTTGAAGTCTATGTAACAGGTCAGGGAATTTGAAGTCTATGTAAAAGGTGATTAAATGATTGAAAGGGTGATTATCGAGGTGTCAACTTAGATGGACTATATCTCTGTGTTGAGTTGGGCTATAGTGTTGATATTCGCGTCAAAGAAGGGTGAGGATAGGGCCTATTGAACGTGCCCCCGTGTGAGACTCTAGCGCCCCCTTAGGCCGCGATGTGTGGCTTGATAGGAAATGGTGCATTTAGTAAGGAAAGGTCCCAGAAGTTCAGGGTTTTATGGTGTGACAGGTATTACAGAGAGATGTTATGAGGTTGAGTTTGGCCTTGGTGCGTGCTTTCTTTTCCGAGATATAGGCGTTTTAATAGAAAAAGTGCTTTTATAAAAACGGACGCATACTTTGAAGGAAAAGTCCGAGTTGATTGGGTTTGGGGTGGTCAGGAGTGGTGATTAGGACGGTACTTTTGGTCTTTGTCCCGATACGGTAATATCTTTCGTTAATGAAATACGACAACTTCCTGTCTGGCTTTAAGGGTTAAAATCTTGGTCAAGAATTGGGTTTGTGGGTGGAGTTTGTGTGTGGGTTGTTAGTCACCCTGTCCTAGATAATATTAGTTGTATGGGTTGAATTAGGAGTTTGCTTTTGGGATTTTTTTGGTTAATTGGTTACTTGACGCGCAAGTATAGCCTATATGGTTTTTTACAATGGGTATTGTAAGAGTAGGGCTTATATTGGTATCTATTTTTTTGTCTAATGGAATTTTGAATTTAGGGTTTTGGTCGATAGGGTTGATGCGAGTGGGTTTGTGTCGGGTAGGATTAGGGAAGGAGTAAGGGCTAGGTTAGTACCTAATTTTTTGTCTAATGGATTTTCTAATTAGGGTTGATGCGAGTAGGTTTGTGGTGGGTAGGTTTAGGGTAGGAGTAGGAGCTACGTTAGTGTCTATGGAGTTTTGAATTAAGGTTTTTGTCAATAGGGTTGATGCCAGTGGGTTTGTGTTGGGTAGGATTAGGGTAGGAGCAAGGGCTAGGTTAGTATCTAATTTTTTTGTCTAATGGATTTTCTAATTAGGGTTGATGCGAGTAGGTTTGTGATGGGTAGGTTTAGGGTAGGAGTAGGAGCTACGTTAGTGTCTATTAAGGTTTTTGTCAATAAGGTTGATGCCAGTGGGTTTGTGACGGGTAGGATTAGGGTAGGAGTAAGGGCTAGGTTAATATCTATTTTTTTGTGTCTGATGGATTTTCAAATTAGGGTTAATGCAAACTGGTTTGTGATGGGTAGGATTAGGGTAGGAGTAGGGACTACGTTGGTATCTATTTTTTTGTCTAGTGAAGTTTGGAGTTAAGGTTTTTGTCGATAGGGTTGATGCGAGTGGGTCTGTGATGGGTAGGGTTAGGGTAGGAGTAAGGGTTAGGTTAGCCTCTATTTTTTGTCCAATGAAGTTTGAAATTAGGGTTAATGCGAGTGAGTTTGTGATGGGTAGGATTAGGGTAGGAGTAAGGGTTACATTAGTATCTATTTTTGTCAAAATTAGGGTTTTAGTGGATGGGGTTGATACAAGTCGGTCTGTGATGGGTAGGGTTAGGGTTGGAATAAGAGTTACGTTAAAATATCTATTTTTGTTTTGTGGAGTTTCACATTAGGGTTTTAGTCGGTAGGGTTAATGCCAATAGGTTTTGTGATGGGTAGGGTTAGTGTAGGAGTGGGGGTAGTTCTATATTTTATGGTTTTTTGAAAAGCGTTTTCTGGTCAAAAGATGCCTTAGTGGGTAAGTTTTTTTGGTGTAAAAAATGAGTTTGGTAGGGTTGATGCGAGTGGATTTGTGATGGCTAGAGTTAGTGTGGGAGTGTGGGTAATGATAGTGTATTGCTTTGAGATTCTTACTCCCTCAAGTGAGATGTCTGAGGGAAATGTTTGAGACACATCTTCAGTAGCGTACCTCAGTATCATCGGGTGTTTCGGCTCTTTAAACACTAGACACCCTCCTCTGAGGCGGCCCGTCTGGGGGATCAGTCCCAAACGTGTGTCTCCAGCCCAATTGCTATGTTTTTTCTAAAAAGAACCACAATTGTTTTTTGGGTTCTAATGTATGGTGAACTAATCCTGATCTTTTAGGTAGATGTCAGTGGTTTGTTTGTAGTATTTTTTTGGTAGGCCAAGGTTAGTGTGTTGGTTGGGGTTGGGATGGGGTGGGGGGTCAGGGTCGGAGGAAGGGGTATGGGTTCGAGGAAATCTATGTGTATCGGGAAGTGGACTCCACGAGTCAAGTAAGAATGTATTTTTTGAGTTGAACAACTCAAAGTCCAGCAATGAAGACAAGCAAAAAGTAGCTGGGAAGAAACATGTCAGTGTGTTGGATGTTGGTTGCACAATGTGCTGTTGCGTGAGTGGCAATAGTCACCGTAAAAAATTGGGCTCCAATTAAGGCCCATCGCCCTAGGCCACCCAACCGGGTGTTACCCCGGAAGGCTGGATACTTACCACTCCCCCAAGTGACCCTTTGTTATCACCGTTAGGTTACCCAGGTCACCCGAGAAGAGTCTGTGACTAAAAGGTCTCTTCTTGGGGCTAACTCCGATCCATCGGAAGAGGTCCCGCAATGCTCGTTAAGAGCCCCACAGGGAACACTCTCCGATTTCCCAGAGCTGGATCCAAAGGCACCGAGAGAGCCCACCGGCCGCAACCATGTTACAGCCGAATGGACTAACCGGTCTCCCCCGGGTCCTGTGCCCAAATCAGCCAAGTTCTTAGGGAACTTAGGGATCCAGGGTCCGTGACGATCAGATCGTCCTTCCCCCTTAGCCCCTGCTGATTTTGGTGGGGCCTTCCCCGGCTAATCCGGGGAGTGGGAACCCCCCCGTGTCCCCCAGAGGCAGGGCCTCCAGAAGGGCACCAAGGGATCCCTTGCCCAAATCAGCTGGGTCCCGTGGGACCCAGGGGAAAAAAAGGCAGACAGCGAACGGATCACCGCCGCCCAACTCCCCCTTGCTGATTTAGGGTTAGGGTTAGGGTTAGGGTTAGGGTTAGGGTTAGGTTAGGGAAAATTACAACATCTCCCCCCAAGCCAGAACTCGTCTGGAATGGTTTGAAGTAGGGAGAATGAGGAGGGGCACTGGCCGACGCCTGTCAGACTATACTGTGTCGCCTGTGATTGGCTCCCGTCTAGGAGCAATGCCTTTTTTGGCTTATGGGCAAGGTGAGTAGCTTTTTTTATCTTTTGGTTTTGTTGTTTTAAGAAACTTCTGTCTTTATGTTTCCATCAATTATGAACACTGGGGTAAAGTTTGTTATAATCCGTTCTTTTCGGTTTGGTTAGTCTGATGGGTAAGTTTTACTGATGAAAGTGATTGTTCTTGTTTCCTTTCCTGGTTTTTAGGAATTGCAAAGTTTCCAATCTGAACTTGCTCTGGACCAGCGAACCAAGCCGAAGCCCGATAATCCTGATCCAGCATTGCAATCCTCCCATAGGTGGAGTATTTTGGTATGTGGTAAAAGGTCAGGGAATTTGAAGTCTATGTAACAGGTCAGGGAATTTGAAGTCTACGTAAAAGGTGATTAAATGATTGAAAGGGTGATTATCGAGGTGTCAACTTAGATGGACTATATCTCTGTGTTGAGTTGGGCTATAGTGTTGATATTCGCGTCAAAGAAGGGTGAGGATAGGGCCTATTGAACGTGCCCCCGTGTGAGACTCTAGCGCCCCCTTAGGCCGCGATGTGTGGCTTGATAGGAAATGGTGCATTTAGTAAGGAAAGGTCCCAGAAGTTCAGGGTTTTATGGTGTGACAGGTATTACAGAGAGATGTTATGAGGTTGAGTTTGGCCTTGGTGCGTGCTTTCTTTTCCGAGATATAGGCGTTTTAATAGAAAAAGTGCTTTTATAAAAACGGACGCATACTTTGAAGGAAAGGTCCGAGTTGATTGGGTTTGGGGTGGTCAGGAGTGGTGATTAGGACGGTACTTTTGGTCTTTGTCCCGATACGGTAATATCTTTCGTTAATGAAATACGACAACTTCCTGTCTGGCTTTAAGGGTTAAAATCTTGGTCAAGAATTGGGTTTGTGGGTGGAGTTTGTGTGTGGGTTGTTAGTCACCCTGTCCTAGATAATATTAGTTGTATGGGTTGAATTAGGAGTTTGCTTTTGGGATTTTTTTGGTTAATTGGTTACTTGACGCGCAAGTATAGCCTATATGGTTTTTTACAATGGGTATTGTAAGAGTAGGGCTTATATTGGTATCTATTTTTTTGTCTAATGGAATTTTGAATTTAGGGTTTTGGTCGATAGGGTTGATGCGAGTGGGTTTGTGTCGGGTAGGATTAGGGAAGGAGTAAGGGCTAGGTTAGTACCTAATTTTTTGTCTAATGGATTTTCTAATTAGGGTTGATGCGAGTAGGTTTGTGGTGGGTAGGTTTAGGGTAGGAGTAGGAGCTACGTTAGTGTCTATGGAGTTTTGAATTAAGGTTGTCGTCAATAGGGTTGATGCCAGTGGGTTTGTGTTGGGTAGGATTAGGGTAGGAGCAAGGGCTAGGTTAGTATCTAATTTTTTTGTCTAATGGATTTTCTAATTAGGGTTGATGCGAGTAGGTTTGTGATGGGTAGGTTTAGGGTAGGAGTAGGAGCTACGTTAGTGTCTATTAAGGTTTTTGTCAATAAGGTTGATGCCAGTGGGTTTGTGACAGGTAGGATTAGGGTAGGAGTAAGGGCTAGGTTAATATCTATTTTTTTGTCTGATGGATTTTCAAATTAGGGTTAATGCAAACTGGTTTGTGATGGGTAGGATTAGGGTAGGAGTAGGGACTACGTTAGTATCTATTTTTTTGTCTAGTGAAGTTTGGAGTTAAGGTTTTTGTCGATAGGGTTGATGCGAGTGGGTCTGTGATGGGTAGGGTTAGGGTAGGAGTAAGGGTTAGGTTAGCCTCTATTTTTTGTCCAATGAAGTTTGAAATTAGGGTTAATGCGAGTGGGTTTGTGATGGGTAGGATTAGGGTAGGAGTAAGGGTTACATTAGTATCTATTTTTGTCAAAATTAGGGTTTTAGTGGATGGGGTTGATACAAGTGGGTCTGTGATGGGTAGGGTTAGGGTTGGAATAAGTTACGTTAAAATATCTATTTTTGTTTTGTGGAGTTTCACATTAGGGTTTTAGTCGGTAGGGTTAATGCCAATAGGTTTTGTGATGGGTAGGGTTAGTGTAGGAGTGGGGGTAGTTCTATATTTTATGGTTTTTTGAAAAGCGTTTTCTGGTCAAAAGATGCCTTAGTGGGTAAGTTTTTTTGGTGTAAAAAAATGGGTTTGGTAGGGTTGATGCGAGTGGGTTAGGGTTAGGGTTAGGGTTAGGGTTAGGGTTAGGGTTAGGGTTAGGTTAGGGAAAATTACAACATCTCCCCCCAAGCCAGAACTCGTCTGGAAAGGTTTGAAGTAGGGAGAATGAGGAGGGGCACTGGCCGACGCCTGTCAGACTATACTGTGTCGCCTGTGATTGGCTCCCGTCTAGGAGCAATGCCTTTTTTGGCTTATGGGCAAGGTGAGTAGCTTATTTTATCTTTTGGTTTTGTTGTTTTAAGAAACTTCTGTCTTTATGTTTCCATCAATTATGAACACTGGGGTAAAGTTTGTTATAATCCGTTCTTTTCGGTTTGGTTAGTCTGATGGGTAAGTTTTACTGATGAAAGTGATTGTTCTTGTTTCCTTTCCTGGTTTTTAGGAATTGCAAAGTTTCCAATCTGAACTTGCTCTGGACCAGCGAACCAAGCCGAAGCCCGATAATCCTGATCCAGCATTGCAATCCTCCCATAGGTGGAGTATTTCGGTATGTGGTAAAAGGTCAGGGAATTTGAAGTCTATGTAACAGGTCAGGGGATTTGAAGTCTACGTAAAAGGTGATTAAATGATTGAAAGGGTGATTATCGAGGTGTCAACTTAGATGGACTATATCTCTGTGTTGAGTTGGGCTATAGTGTTGATATTCACGTCAAAGAAGGGTGAGGATAGGGCCTATTGAACGTGCCCCCGTGTGAGACTCTAGCGCCCCCTTAGGCCGCGATGTGTGGCTTGATAGGAAATGGTGCATTTAGTAAGGAAAGGTCCCAGAAGTTCAGGGTTTTATGGTGTGACAGGTATTACAGAGAGATGTTATGAGGTTGAGTTTGGCCTTGGTGCGTGCTTTCTTTTCCGAGATATAGGCGTTTTAATAGAAAAAGTGCTTTTATAAAAACGGACGCATACTTTGAAGGAAAGGTCCGAGTTGATTGGGTTTGGGGTGGTCAGGAGTGGTGATTAGGACGGTACTTTTGGTCTTTGTCCCGATACGGTAAAATCTTTCGTTAATGAAATACGACAACTTCCTGTCTGGCTTTAAGGGTTAAAATCTTGGTCAAGAATTGGGTTTGTGGGTGGAGTTTGTGTGTGGGTTGTTAGTCACCCTGTCCTAGATAATATTAGTTGTATAGGTTGAATTAGGAGTTTGCTTTTGGGATTTTTTTGGTTAATTGGTTACTTGACGCGCAAGTATAGCCTATATGGTTTTTTACAATGGGTATTGTAAGAGTAGGGCTTATATTGGTATCTATTTTTTTGTCTAATGGAATTTTGAATTTAGGGTTTTGGTCGATAGGGTTGATGCGAGTGGGTTTGTGTCGGGTAGGATTAGGGAAGGAGTAAGGGCTAGGTTAGTACCTAATTTTTTGTCTAATGGATTTTCTAATTAGGGTTGATGCGAGTAGGTTTGTGATGGGTAGGTTTAGGGTAGGAGTAGGAGCTACGTTAGTGTCTATGGAGTTTTGAATTAAGGTTTTTGTCAATAGGGTTGATGCCAGTGGGTTTGTGTTGGGTAGGATTAGGGTAGGAGCAAGGGCTAGGTTAGTATCTAATTTTTTTGTCTAATGGATTTTCTAATTAGGGTTGATGCGAGTAGGTTTGTGATGGGTAGGTTTAGGGTAGGAGTAGGAGCTACGTTAGTGTCTATTAAGGTTTTTGTCAATAAGGTTGATGCCAGTGGGTTTGTGACGGGTAGGATTAGGGTAGGAGTAAGGGCTAGGTTGATATCTATTTTTTTTGTCTAAAGGATTTTCAAATTAGGGTTAATGCAAACTGGTTTGTGATGGGTAGGATTAGGGTAGGAGTAGGGACTACGTTAGTATCTATTTTTTTGTCTAGTGAAGTTTGGAGTTAAGGTTTTTGTCGATAGGGTTGATGCGAGTGGGTCTGTGATGGGTAGGGTTAGGGTAGGAGTAAGGGTTAGGTTAGCCTCTATTTTTTGTCCAATGAAGTTTGAAATTAGGGTTAATGCGAGTGGGTTTGTGATGGGTAGGATTAGGGTAGGAGTAAGGGTTACATTAGTATCTATTTTTGTCAAAATTGGGGTTTTAGTGGATGGGGTTGATACAAGTGGGTCTGTGATGGGTAGGGTTAGGGTTGGAATAAGGGTTACGTTAAAATATCTATTTTTGTTTTGTGGAGTTTCACATTAGGGTTTTAGTCGATAGGGTTAATGCCAATAGGTTTTGTGATGGGTAGGGTAAGTGTAGGAGTGGGGGTAGTTCTATATTTTATGGTTTTTTGAAAAGCGTTTTCTGGTCAAAAGATGCCTTAGTGGGTAAGTTTTTTTGGTGTAAAAAATGGGTTTGGTAGGGTTGATGCGAGTGGATTTGTGATGGCTAGAGTTAGTGTGGGAGTGTGGGTAATGATAGTGTATTGCTTTGAGATTCTTACTCCCTCAAGTGAGATGTCTGAGGGAAATGTTTGAGACACATCTTCAGTAGCGTACCTCAGTATCATCGGGTGTTTCGGCTCTTTAAACACTAGACACCCTCCTCTGAGGCGGCCCGTCTGGGGGATCAGTCCCAAACGTGTGTCTCCAGCCCAATTGCTATGTTTTTTCTAAAAAGAACCACAATTGTTTTTTGGGTTCTAATGTATGGTGAACTAATCCTGATCTTTTAGGTAGATGTCAGTGGTTTGTTTGTAGTATTTTTTTGGTAGGCCAAGGTTAGTGTGTTGGTTGGGGTTGGGATGGGGTGGGGGGTCAGGGTCGGAGGAAGGGGTATGGGTTCGAGGAAATCTATGTGTATCGGGAAGTGGACTCCACGAGTCAAGTAAGAATGTATTTTTTTGAGTTGAACAACTCAAAGTCCAGCAATGAAGACAAGCAAAAAGTAGCTGGGAAGAAACATGTCAGTGTGTTGGATGTTGGTTGCACAATGTGCTGTTGCGTGAGTGGCAATAGTCACCGTAAAAAATTGGGCTCCAATTAAGGCCCATCGCCCTAGGCCACCCAACCGGGTGTTACCCCGGGAAGGCTGGATACTTACCACTCCCCCAAGTGACCCTTTGTTATCACCGTTAGGTTACCCAGGTCACCCGAGAAGAGTCTGTGACTAAAAGGTCTCTTCTTGGGGCTAACTCCGATCCATCGGAAGAGGTCCCGCAATGCTCGTTAAGAGCCCCACAGGGAACACTCTCCGATTTCCCAGAGCTGGATCCAAGGGCACCGAGAGAGCCCACCGGCCGCAACCATGTTACACCCGAATGGACTAACCGGTCTCCCCCGGGTCCTGTGCCCAAATCAGCCAAGTTCTTAGGGAACTTAGGGATCCAGGGTCCGCGACGATCAGATCGTCCTTCCCCCTTAGCCCCTGCTGATTTTGGTGGGGCCTTCCCCGGCTAATCCGGGGAGTGGGAACCCCCCCGTGTCCCCCAGAGGCAGGGCCTCCAGAAGGGCACCAAGGGATCCCTTGCCCAAATCAGCTGGGTCCCGTGGGACCCAGGGGGAAAAAAGGCAGACAGCGAACGGATCACCGCCGCCCAACTCCCCCTTGCTGATTTAGCCCCTAAAGATCACCCAAGCCGAAACCCAAGGCCCCCACCGGACACGAGATTCCCATCCTCGTGAACCGATAGGTACCCGGGAGTCCCCAGGGTCGAGAGATTCCCAATCCTCTCGGCCCCAAGACCCCGAAGGCCCTTCCACCCAGGGATAGCCAAAACTTACTTTCAGCCTCCCCAGGTCTCCAGACCCCCAGAGTGCCGGGAGACCCTTCAAAGGACCCCCCGAAAGCCACAGAGACACCACAGCCCTGGGGCAGATAGCGAAGTCAATCGCCACCACCCCCGGCAGCCGAGCTCAACGGCCCAGGGAGCCCCCCGAATGGGGCAAACCTGACCTCCCCATTCACCATAATAAATGAATGGATTTTTAAGGGGCCAGGTCGAGGGTCAGACTGGCGGATGAGCCCCGAAGAGCCCATCAAGCTTCTACCAGCCTTTCCCCCTAAGGCGCAAGCTAGAACCAAACCGACATCATCCTTACCAAGGACAACCGTTGGGAGCCTGAACCCTAAAAAAAGGCGGTTAAGTTTTCCGCAGTGTCATGTATAGAGCGTGTTGTTTGCAAGAGGGTAAGTTTTATAGGTTATTACCCATAAGGCATCCTGTGTCACCGCGGATAGAAAAGGTGTTCCGTTGAGTCGCTGTATTGTGGTTTTTAGGTTTAAATCACGAGATTCATGAAAGTTGACGGTAAAAGTCAATCCATGAAATACTCACAAACGTTTATTCGTGAATAATGATTCATGATTGGTTGACGGTAAAAGTTGACTCATGAATTGTTTGTCGATGAAAGTCGATGATTGAAGAATGATTCATGAAGGGTTGATGGTAAGCGTCAATCCCTGAATCATCTTTGATAAACGAAAAACGATTTTTGAAAGTTTAAAGGTAAAAAACAACTCCTGTATTTGTGGATTTCGCATATCATTAAAAAAGGCTCTAAATGGTGAACAAATCTCTTCGGTAAACGCTGTTTATCCCTTCTTTAAAAGAAAAGATGATTGATTTTTTATTTTTAGAAGGTGTACTTTCAGGATGATAAGTTTTTATAAGTTATTTCCCAGAAGGCATTTTGTGTCACCGTGGATAGAAAAGGTGTTCCGCTGAGTCACTCTGTCTTGGTTTTTTAGTTCAAATAATGGCTACGACATTCATGAAAGGTTGACGGTAAAAGTCAATACATGAATTGCATGAACATGTGTTCGTGAATAACGATTCATGAAAAGTCGACGGTAAAAGTTGACCCATGAATTGTTGTCGACGAAAGTCGATGGTTGTAGAACAATTCATGAAAAGGCGATCGTAAAGGTCGACCTCTGAATTGTCTTTAAGCGAAAAACGATTCCTGAAAGGTTGACGGTAAAAGTCGGCTCATGGATTGTTGGCGATGAGTGTCATTTTTCGGATCACGATGGCGAATGCCATTTATCGAAATTTGACAACGAATGTCGTTTATCGTACCCTTAAAGAAACAGTAAACTAAGTTTTCCGTAGTTTTGTGTTTAGAGTGTGTGGTTTGCAAGATGGTAGGATTTAGATTAAGGGGTAGGTTGTGGGGGGGTGGATAGGTTAAGGGGTGGAGTGGAGTGGGGTGGGTGGGTTAAGGGGTAGTTTAATAGTGAACGGGGATTTTTTTGATCATGTATCTCCTAAAATTTGAGAGGGATCATGTGCATGGAACAGTATGTCTAGTCCGATGACTCTGGTTACACATGTCGCCTGTGATTGGTTCCCGTTAAGAGCAGTGCCTTTTTTTAGCTTATGGGTCAGGTGGGTGGTGTATTGATTTATTTTATATCCTTTTGTTAATTTATGAAAGTTCAGGAGAGAAAACCGGAGGGGATGAGGATCTTCTATCTAATTTGTGGGCCCATTTGTACTGGATCATGTGCATGGGACAGTATGTCTTAGTCTGATGACTCTGGTTGCGCATGCCAGACTATACTGTTGTCGCCTGTGATTGGCTCCCGTTAGGAGCAGTGCCTTTTTTGGGGGCTTTTGGGTCAGGTGGGTGGCGTATAATTTTTTTAATATATATATATATATCCTTTTGTTAATTTATGAAACTTCTGTGGTTTTTGCCTTATTCAGTTAGGTGTAAGGCTATAAAAGTAGGTGTGGTTTTTGTTATCCGTTTCGTTCGGTTGGGTTAGTTCGATGAGTAAGTTTTAGTGGGGTCATGGCTAACCTTTACTGATAATTTTATGATTATTTTTGTTTCCCTTTCTGGTTTTTAGGAATTGCGAAGTTTCCGGTCTGAACTTGCTCTGGATCAGCGAATCAGGCCGAAGCTCGATAATCCTGACCCAGCATCGCAAAACCCCCCAATGGTTAAGTATTTTGGCCTGTGGTGAGGATCGAATCACGGAGTTTAATCCTGGTCTAAGGGAGTCACCTAGTGGTTAGATAAAGGGGAATTTTTGACCATGTGTCTCCTAAAATTGAGATCCTTTTTTTAAGAGGACGAACCAGAAAATGTGCGGCCTGTCTGGGTCTCACATTTTCCAATGAACCTGTCTGGGTTCGATTCGTCTCCCCATCCCGTTTCTCTACCAACCACGGAGGGCAGGAGAGAAACCGGAGGGGATGAGGATCTTCTATCTAATTTGTGGGCCCATTTGTACTGGATCATGTGCATGGGACAGTATGTCTTAGTCTGATGACTCTGGTTGCGCATGCCAGACTATACTGTTGTCGCCTGTGATTGGCTCCCGTTGGGAGCAGTGCCTTTTTTTGGGCTTTTGGGTCAGGTGGGTGGCGTATAATTTTTTTAATATATATATCCTTTTGTTAATTTATGAAACTTCTGTGGTTTTTGCCTTATTCAGTTAGGTGTAAGGCTATAAAAGTAGGTGTGGTTTTTGTTATCCGTTTCGTTCGGTTGGGTTAGTTCGATGAGTAAGTTTTAGTGGGGTCATGGCTAACCTTTACTGATAATTTTATGATTATTTTTGTTTCCCTTTCTGGTTTTTAGGAATTGCGAAGTTTCCGGTCTGAACTTGCTCTGGATCAGCGAATCAGGCCGAAGCTCGATAATCCTGACCCAGCATCGCAAAACCCCCCAATGGTTAAGTATTTTGGCCTGTGGTGAGGATCGAATCACGGAGTTTAATCCTGGTCTAAGGGAGTCACCTAGTGGTTAGATAAAGGGGAATTTTTGACCATGTGTCTCCTAAAATTGAGATCCTTTTTTAAGAGGACGAACCAGAAAATGTGCGGCCTGTCTGGGTCTCACATTTTCCAATGAACCTGTCTGGGTTCGATTCGTCTCCCCATCCCGTTTCTCTACCAACCACGGAGGGCAGGAGAGAAACCGGAGGGGATGAGGATCTTCTATCTAATTTGTGGGCCCATTTGTACTGGATCATGTGCATGGGACAGTATGTCTTAGTCTGATGACTCTGGTTGCGCATGCCAGACTATACTGTTGTCGCCTGTGATTGGCTCCCGTTGGGAGCAGTGCCTTTTTTTGGGCTTTTGGGTCAGGTGGGTGGCGTATAATTTTTTTAATATATATATCCTTTTGTTAATTTATGAAACTTCTGTGGTTTTTGTCTTATTCAGTTAGGTGGAAGGTTATAAAAGTAGGTGTGGTTTTTGTTATCCGTTTCGTTCGGTTGGGTTAGTTCGATGAGTAAGTTTTAGTGGGGTCATGGCTAACCTTTACTGATAATTTTATGATTATTTTTGTTTCCCTTTCTGGTTTTTAGGAATTGCGAAGTTTCCGGTCTGAACTTGCTCTGGATCAGCGAATCAGGCCGAAGCTCGATAATCCTGACCCAGCATCGCAAAACCCCCCAATGGTTAAGTATTTTGGCCTGTGGTGAGGATCGAATCACGGAGTTTAATCCTGGTCTAAGGCAGTCACCTAGTGGTTAGATAAAGGGGAATTTTTGACCATGTGTCTCCTAAAATTGAGATCCTTTTTTAAGAGGACGAACCAGAAAATGTGCGGCCTGTCTGGGTCTCACATTTTCCAACGAACCTGTCTGGGTTCGATTCGTCTCCCCATCCCGTTTCTCCACCGACCACGGAGGGCAGGAGAGAAACCGGAGGGGATGAGGATCTTATCTAATTTGTGGGCCCATTTGTTCAGGATCCTGTGCATAGAACAGTATGTCTAGTCCGATGGCTCTGGCCAAGGTTAGGTTAGGGAAAATTACAACATCTCCCCCCAAGCCAGAACTCGTCTGGAAAGGTTTGAAGTAGGGAGAATGAGGAGGGGCACTGGCCGACGCCTGTCAGACTATACTGTGTCGCCTGTGATTGGCTCCCGTCTAGGAGCAATGCCTTTTTTGGCTTATGGGCAAGGTGAGTAGCTTATTTTATCTTTTGGTTTTGTTGTTTTAAGAAACTTCTGTCTTTATGTTTCCATCAATTATGAACACTGGGGTAAAGTTTGTTATAATCCGTTCTTTTCGGTTTGGTTAGTCTGATGGGTAAGTTTTACTGATGAAAGTGATTGTTCTTGTTTCCTTTCCTGGTTTTTAGGAATTGCAAAGTTTCCAATCTGAACTTGCTCTGGACCAGCGAACCAAGCCGAAGCCCGATAATCCTGATCCAGCATTGCAATCCTCCCATAGGTGGAGTATTTCGGTATGTGGTAAAAGGTCAGGGAATTTGAAGTCTATGTAACAGGTCAGGGGATTTGAAGTCTACGTAAAAGGTGATTAAATGATTGAAAGGGTGATTATCGAGGTGTCAACTTAGATGGACTATATCTCTGTGTTGAGTTGGGCTATAGTGTTGATATTCACGTCAAAGAAGGGTGAGGATAGGGCCTATTGAACGTGCCCCCGTGTGAGACTCTAGCGCCCCCTTAGGCCGCGATGTGTGGCTTGATAGGAAATGGTGCATTTAGTAAGGAAAGGTCCCAGAAGTTCAGGGTTTTATGGTGTGACAGGTATTACAGAGAGATGTTATGAGGTTGAGTTTGGCCTTGGTGCGTGCTTTCTTTTCCGAGATATAGGCGTTTTAATAGAAAAAGTGCTTTTATAAAAACGGACGCATACTTTGAAGGAAAGGTCCGAGTTGATTGGGTTTGGGGTGGTCAGGAGTGGTGATTAGGACGGTACTTTTGGTCTTTGTCCCGATACGGTAAAATCTTTCGTTAATGAAATACGACAACTTCCTGTCTGGCTTTAAGGGTTAAAATCTTGGTCAAGAATTGGGTTTGTGGGTGGAGTTTGTGTGTGGGTTGTTAGTCACCCTGTCCTAGATAATATTAGTTGTATAGGTTGAATTAGGAGTTTGCTTTTGGGATTTTTTTGGTTAATTGGTTACTTGACGCGCAAGTATAGCCTATATGGTTTTTTACAATGGGTATTGTAAGAGTAGGGCTTATATTGGTATCTATTTTTTTGTCTAATGGAATTTTGAATTTAGGGTTTTGGTCGATAGGGTTGATGCGAGTGGGTTTGTGTCGGGTAGGATTAGGGAAGGAGTAAGGGCTAGGTTAGTACCTAATTTTTTGTCTAATGGATTTTCTAATTAGGGTTGATGCGAGTAGGTTTGTGATGGGTAGGTTTAGGGTAGGAGTAGGAGCTACGTTAGTGTCTATGGAGTTTTGAATTAAGGTTTTTGTCAATAGGGTTGATGCCAGTGGGTTTGTGTTGGGTAGGATTAGGGTAGGAGCAAGGGCTAGGTTAGTATCTAATTTTTTTGTCTAATGGATTTTCTAATTAGGGTTGATGCGAGTAGGTTTGTGATGGGTAGGTTTAGGGTAGGAGTAGGAGCTACGTTAGTGTCTATTAAGGTTTTTGTCAATAAGGTTGATGCCAGTGGGTTTGTGACGGGTAGGATTAGGGTAGGAGTAAGGGCTAGGTTGATATCTATTTTTTTTGTCTAAAGGATTTTCAAATTAGGGTTAATGCAAACTGGTTTGTGATGGGTAGGATTAGGGTAGGAGTAGGGACTACGTTAGTATCTATTTTTTTGTCTAGTGAAGTTTGGAGTTAAGGTTTTTGTCGATAGGGTTGATGCGAGTGGGTCTGTGATGGGTAGGGTTAGGGTAGGAGTAAGGGTTAGGTTAGCCTCTATTTTTTGTCCAATGAAGTTTGAAATTAGGGTTAATGCGAGTGGGTTTGTGATGGGTAGGATTAGGGTAGGAGTAAGGGTTACATTAGTATCTATTTTTGTCAAAATTGGGGTTTTAGTGGATGGGGTTGATACAAGTGGGTCTGTGATGGGTAGGGTTAGGGTTGGAATAAGGGTTACGTTAAAGGGTTAGGGTTAGGGTTAGGGTTAGGGTTAGGGTTAGGGGAATGAAATCCAGGATCCGAATCCCGAAGGATTCGGAAACGGTTATGCACTGTCCAGAGTTGTACTGGCCGCCACGAGTCTCACACATACACCCAAATCATACACGACAGCCAACACTCTCCCGAAGAAAGCCAGCGCATGGTCAAGACATTTTTGTGGTCACTGTAAAAAATCCCAGCTAGGGCTATGATGACCCGGGCTATTTCAGGGAGGGGTATGTGCCAAAAAACAGGGGTAGGTTTTAGTGCGTGTCAGGTAAGGGGCATATTCTAATTAATCTCGACGTCTGTATGGACGGAGAAAAATAAATAAACATTGCGCTCAGACGCATCACACCCTCAAATGATGCCGGCTGCTTATTTATTAATAATTTAATTTGCCATATATGACCTAAAATAGGTCTGTCTCAACGTCTGTGTGGACGGAGAAAAATAAACCGTGTGCTCGGACGCATCACACCCTCAAATGATGCCGGCAGTTTATTTATGAAATATATATTTATATAAGTAGATCGGGCATATCGCGACGTTTCGGCTATTTATCTAGCCTTCTTCAGGCGAGCCCGAATGGCAAAAGGGAATTTGACCCTGTCCCCTCCAGCTTATATAGGCTAGGAGGGCGGGGCCCCTCACCCAGCGACCAATTCCCACGTTCAGCATTGTATAATGCGTCATAAACTGTTTTTAGCACAAACTGATGTTGTTTTTAATTTTTTACAGGGTCCCGTCGAATAATCTGGAGCAGCAGGCACTTACAACGGGTAAGTAGGCACCTTCGTGTACAATTCAGGTAAGTACGCGGTCAACACGAGGTCCAGACGCCTCGGCACGGGCTGAGTTAGGGGAATGAAATCCAGGATCCGAATCCCGAAGGATTCGGAAACGGTTATGCACTGTCCAGAGTTGTACTGGCCGCCACGAGTCTCACACATACACCCAAATCATACACGACAGCCAACACTCTCCCGAAGAAAGCCAGCGCATGGTCAAGACATTTTTGTGGTCACTGTAAAAAATCCCAGCTAGGGCTATGATGACCCGGGCTATTTCAGGGAGGGGTATGTGCCAAAAAACAGGGGTAGGTTTTAGTGCGTGTCAGGTAAGGGGCATATTCTAATTAATCTCGACGTCTGTATGGACGGAGAAAAATAAATAAACATTGCGCTCAGACGCATCACACCCTCAAATGATGCCGGCTGCTTATTTATTAATAATTTAATTTGCCATATATGACCTAAAATAGGTCTGTCTCAACGTCTGTGTGGACGGAGAAAAATAAACCGTGTGCTCGGACGCATCACACCCTCAAATGATGCCGGCAGTTTATTTATGAAATATATATTTATATAAGTAGATCGGGCATATCGCGACGTTTCGGCTATTTATCTAGCCTTCTTCAGGCGAGCCCGAATGGCAAAAGGGAATTTGACCCTGTCCCCTCCAGCTTATATAGGCTAGGAGGGCGGGGCCCCTCACCCAGCGACCAATTCCCACGTTCAGCATTGTATAATGCGTCATAAACTGTTTTTAGCACAAACTGATGTTGTTTTTAATTTTTTACAGGGTCCCGTCGAATAATCTGGAGCAGCAGGCACTTACAACGGGTAAGTAGGCACCTTCGTGTACAATTCAGGTAAGTACGCGGTCAACACGAGGTCCAGACGCCTCGGCACGGGCTGAGTTAGGGGAATGAAATCCAGGATCCGAATCCCGAAGGATTCGGAAACGGTTATGCACTGTCCAGAGTTGTACTGGCCGCCACGAGTCTCACACATACACCCAAATCATACACGACAGCCAACACTCTCCCGAAGAAAGCCAGCGCATGGTCAAGACATTTTTGTGGTCACTGTAAAAAATCCCAGCTAGGGCTATGATGACCCGGGCTATTTCAGGGAGGGGTATGTGCCAAAAAACAGGGGTAGGTTTTAGTGCGTGTCAGGTAAGGGGCATATTCTAATTAATCTCGACGTCTGTATGGACGGAGAAAAATAAATAAACATTGCGCTCAGACGCATCACACCCTCAAATGATGCCGGCTGCTTATTTATTAATAATTTAATTTGCCATATATGACCTAAAATAGGTCTGTCTCAACGTCTGTGTGGACGGAGAAAAATAAACCGTGTGCTCGGACGCATCACACCCTCAAATGATGCCGGCAGTTTATTTATGAAATATATATTTATATAAGTAGATCGGGCATATCGCGACGTTTCGGCTATTTATCTAGCCTTCTTCAGGCGAGCCCGAATGGCAAAAGGGAATTTGACCCTGTCCCCTCCAGCTTATATAGGCTAGGAGGGCGGGGCCCCTCACCCAGCGACCAATTCCCACGTTCAGCATTGTATAATGCGTCATAAACTGTTTTTAGCACAAACTGATGTTGTTTTTAATTTTTTACAGGGTCCCGTCGAATAATCTGGAGCAGCAGGCACTTACAACGGGTAAGTAGGCACCTTCGTGTACAATTCAGGTAAGTACGCGGTCAACACGAGGTCCAGACGCCTCGGCACGGGCTGAGTTAGGGGAATGAAATCCAGGATCCGAATCCCGAAGGATTCGGAAACGGTTATGCACTGTCCAGAGTTGTACTGGCCGCCACGAGTCTCACACATACACCCAAATCATACACGACAGCCAACACTCTCCCGAAGAAAGCCAGCGCATGGTCAAGACATTTTTGTGGTCACTGTAAAAAATCCCAGCTAGGGCTATGATGACCCGGGCTATTTCAGGGAGGGGTATGTGCCAAAAAACAGGGGTAGGTTTTAGTGCGTGTCAGGTAAGGGGCATATTCTAATTAATCTCGACGTCTGTATGGACGGAGAAAAATAAATAAACATTGCGCTCAGACGCATCACACCCTCAAATGATGCCGGCTGCTTATTTATTAATAATTTAATTTGCCATATATGACCTAAAATAGGTCTGTCTCAACGTCTGTGTGGACGGAGAAAAATAAACCGTGTGCTCGGACGCATCACACCCTCAAATGATGCCGGCAGTTTATTTATGAAATATATATTTATATAAGTAGATCGGGCATATCGCGACGTTTCGGCTATTTATCTAGCCTTCTTCAGGCGAGCCCGAATGGCAAAAGGGAATTTGACCCTGTCCCCTCCAGCTTATATAGGCTAGGAGGGCGGGGCCCCTCACCCAGCGACCAATTCCCACGTTCAGCATTGTATAATGCGTCATAAACTGTTTTTAGCACAAACTGATGTTGTTTTTAATTTTTTACAGGGTCCCGTCGAATAATCTGGAGCAGCAGGCACTTACAACGGGTAAGTAGGCACCTTCGTGTACAATTCAGGTAAGTACGCGGTCAACACGAGGTCCAGACGCCTCGGCACGGGCTGAGTTAGGGGAATGAAATCCAGGATCCGAATCCCGAAGGATTCGGAAACGGTTATGCACTGTCCAGAGTTGTACTGGCCGCCACGAGTCTCACACATACACCCAAATCATACACGACAGCCAACACTCTCCCGAAGAAAGCCAGCGCATGGTCAAGACATTTTTGTGGTCACTGTAAAAAATCCCAGCTAGGGCTATGATGACCCGGGCTATTTCAGGGAGGGGTATGTGCCAAAAAACAGGGGTAGGTTTTAGTGCGTGTCAGGTAAGGGGCATATTCTAATTAATCTCGACGTCTGTATGGACGGAGAAAAATAAATAAACATTGCGCTCAGACGCATCACACCCTCAAATGATGCCGGCTGCTTATTTATTAATAATTTAATTTGCCATATATGACCTAAAATAGGTCTGTCTCAACGTCTGTGTGGACGGAGAAAAATAAACCGTGTGCTCGGACGCATCACACCCTCAAATGATGCCGGCAGTTTATTTATGAAATATATATTTATATAAGTAGATCGGGCATATCGCGACGTTTCGGCTATTTATCTAGCCTTCTTCAGGCGAGCCCGAATGGCAAAAGGGAATTTGACCCTGTCCCCTCCAGCTTATATAGGCTAGGAGGGCGGGGCCCCTCACCCAGCGACCAATTCCCACGTTCAGCATTGTATAATGCGTCATAAACTGTTTTTAGCACAAACTGATGTTGTTTTTAATTTTTTACAGGGTCCCGTCGAATAATCTGGAGCAGCAGGCACTTACAACGGGTAAGTAGGCACCTTCGTGTACAATTCAGGTAAGTACGCGGTCAACACGAGGTCCAGACGCCTCGGCACGGGCTGAGTTAGGGGAATGAAATCCAGGATCCGAATCCCGAAGGATTCGGAAACGGTTATGCACTGTCCAGAGTTGTACTGGCCGCCACGAGTCTCACACATACACCCAAATCATACACGACAGCCAACACTCTCCCGAAGAAAGCCAGCGCATGGTCAAGACATTTTTGTGGTCACTGTAAAAAATCCCAGCTAGGGCTATGATGACCCGGGCTATTTCAGGGAGGGGTATGTGCCAAAAAACAGGGGTAGGTTTTAGTGCGTGTCAGGTAAGGGGCATATTCTAATTAATCTCGACGTCTGTATGGACGGAGAAAAATAAATAAACATTGCGCTCAGACGCATCACACCCTCAAATGATGCCGGCTGCTTATTTATTAATAATTTAATTTGCCATATATGACCTAAAATAGGTCTGTCTCAACGTCTGTGTGGACGGAGAAAAATAAACCGTGTGCTCGGACGCATCACACCCTCAAATGATGCCGGCAGTTTATTTATGAAATATATATTTATATAAGTAGATCGGGCATATCGCGACGTTTCGGCTATTTATCTAGCCTTCTTCAGGCGAGCCCGAATGGCAAAAGGGAATTTGACCCTGTCCCCTCCAGCTTATATAGGCTAGGAGGGCGGGGCCCCTCACCCAGCGACCAATTCCCACGTTCAGCATTGTATAATGCGTCATAAACTGTTTTTAGCACAAACTGATGTTGTTTTTAATTTTTTACAGGGTCCCGTCGAATAATCTGGAGCAGCAGGCACTTACAACGGGTAAGTAGGCACCTTCGTGTACAATTCAGGTAAGTACGCGGTCAACACGAGGTCCAGACGCCTCGGCACGGGCTGAGTTAGGGGAATGAAATCCAGGATCCGAATCCCGAAGGATTCGGAAACGGTTATGCACTGTCCAGAGTTGTACTGGCCGCCACGAGTCTCACACATACACCCAAATCATACACGACAGCCAACACTCTCCCGAAGAAAGCCAGCGCATGGTCAAGACATTTTTGTGGTCACTGTAAAAAATCCCAGCTAGGGCTATGATGACCCGGGCTATTTCAGGGAGGGGTATGTGCCAAAAAACAGGGGTAGGTTTTAGTGCGTGTCAGGTAAGGGGCATATTCTAATTAATCTCGACGTCTGTATGGACGGAGAAAAATAAATAAACATTGCGCTCAGACGCATCACACCCTCAAATGATGCCGGCTGCTTATTTATTAATAATTTAATTTGCCATATATGACCTAAAATAGGTCTGTCTCAACGTCTGTGTGGACGGAGAAAAATAAACCGTGTGCTCGGACGCATCACACCCTCAAATGATGCCGGCAGTTTATTTATGAAATATATATTTATATAAGTAGATCGGGCATATCGCGACGTTTCGGCTATTTATCTAGCCTTCTTCAGGCGAGCCCGAATGGCAAAAGGGAATTTGACCCTGTCCCCTCCAGCTTATATAGGCTAGGAGGGCGGGGCCCCTCACCCAGCGACCAATTCCCACGTTCAGCATTGTATAATGCGTCATAAACTGTTTTTAGCACAAACTGATGTTGTTTTTAATTTTTTACAGGGTCCCGTCGAATAATCTGGAGCAGCAGGCACTTACAACGGGTAAGTAGGCACCTTCGTGTACAATTCAGGTAAGTACGCGGTCAACACGAGGTCCAGACGCCTCGGCACGGGCTGAGTTAGGGGAATGAAATCCAGGATCCGAATCCCGAAGGATTCGGAAACGGTTATGCACTGTCCAGAGTTGTACTGGCCGCCACGAGTCTCACACATACACCCAAATCATACACGACAGCCAACACTCTCCCGAAGAAAGCCAGCGCATGGTCAAGACATTTTTGTGGTCACTGTAAAAAATCCCAGCTAGGGCTATGATGACCCGGGCTATTTCAGGGAGGGGTATGTGCCAAAAAACAGGGGTAGGTTTTAGTGCGTGTCAGGTAAGGGGCATATTCTAATTAATCTCGACGTCTGTATGGACGGAGAAAAATAAATAAACATTGCGCTCAGACGCATCACACCCTCAAATGATGCCGGCTGCTTATTTATTAATAATTTAATTTGCCATATATGACCTAAAATAGGTCTGTCTCAACGTCTGTGTGGACGGAGAAAAATAAACCGTGTGCTCGGACGCATCACACCCTCAAATGATGCCGGCAGTTTATTTATGAAATATATATTTATATAAGTAGATCGGGCATATCGCGACGTTTCGGCTATTTATCTAGCCTTCTTCAGGCGAGCCCGAATGGCAAAAGGGAATTTGACCCTGTCCCCTCCAGCTTATATAGGCTAGGAGGGCGGGGCCCCTCACCCAGCGACCAATTCCCACGTTCAGCATTGTATAATGCGTCATAAACTGTTTTTAGCACAAACTGATGTTGTTTTTAATTTTTTACAGGGTCCCGTCGAATAATCTGGAGCAGCAGGCACTTACAACGGGTAAGTAGGCACCTTCGTGTACAATTCAGGTAAGTACGCGGTCAACACGAGGTCCAGACGCCTCGGCACGGGCTGAGTTAGGGGAATGAAATCCAGGATCCGAATCCCGAAGGATTCGGAAACGGTTATGCACTGTCCAGAGTTGTACTGGCCGCCACGAGTCTCACACATACACCCAAATCATACACGACAGCCAACACTCTCCCGAAGAAAGCCAGCGCATGGTCAAGACATTTTTGTGGTCACTGTAAAAAATCCCAGCTAGGGCTATGATGACCCGGGCTATTTCAGGGAGGGGTATGTGCCAAAAAACAGGGGTAGGTTTTAGTGCGTGTCAGGTAAGGGGCATATTCTAATTAATCTCGACGTCTGTATGGACGGAGAAAAATAAATAAACATTGCGCTCAGACGCATCACACCCTCAAATGATGCCGGCTGCTTATTTATTAATAATTTAATTTGCCATATATGACCTAAAATAGGTCTGTCTCAACGTCTGTGTGGACGGAGAAAAATAAACCGTGTGCTCGGACGCATCACACCCTCAAATGATGCCGGCAGTTTATTTATGAAATATATATTTATATAAGTAGATCGGGCATATCGCGACGTTTCGGCTATTTATCTAGCCTTCTTCAGGCGAGCCCGAATGGCAAAAGGGAATTTGACCCTGTCCCCTCCAGCTTATATAGGCTAGGAGGGCGGGGCCCCTCACCCAGCGACCAATTCCCACGTTCAGCATTGTATAATGCGTCATAAACTGTTTTTAGCACAAACTGATGTTGTTTTTAATTTTTTACAGGGTCCCGTCGAATAATCTGGAGCAGCAGGCACTTACAACGGGTAAGTAGGCACCTTCGTGTACAATTCAGGTAAGTACGCGGTCAACACGAGGTCCAGACGCCTCGGCACGGGCTGAGTTAGGGGAATGAAATCCAGGATCCGAATCCCGAAGGATTCGGAAACGGTTATGCACTGTCCAGAGTTGTACTGGCCGCCACGAGTCTCACACATACACCCAAATCATACACGACAGCCAACACTCTCCCGAAGAAAGCCAGCGCATGGTCAAGACATTTTTGTGGTCACTGTAAAAAATCCCAGCTAGGGCTATGATGACCCGGGCTATTTCAGGGAGGGGTATGTGCCAAAAAACAGGGGTAGGTTTTAGTGCGTGTCAGGTAAGGGGCATATTCTAATTAATCTCGACGTCTGTATGGACGGAGAAAAATAAATAAACATTGCGCTCAGACGCATCACACCCTCAAATGATGCCGGCTGCTTATTTATTAATAATTTAATTTGCCATATATGACCTAAAATAGGTCTGTCTCAACGTCTGTGTGGACGGAGAAAAATAAACCGTGTGCTCGGACGCATCACACCCTCAAATGATGCCGGCAGTTTATTTATGAAATATATATTTATATAAGTAGATCGGGCATATCGCGACGTTTCGGCTATTTATCTAGCCTTCTTCAGGCGAGCCCGAATGGCAAAAGGGAATTTGACCCTGTCCCCTCCAGCTTATATAGGCTAGGAGGGCGGGGCCCCTCACCCAGCGACCAATTCCCACGTTCAGCATTGTATAATGCGTCATAAACTGTTTTTAGCACAAACTGATGTTGTTTTTAATTTTTTACAGGGTCCCGTCGAATAATCTGGAGCAGCAGGCACTTACAACGGGTAAGTAGGCACCTTCGTGTACAATTCAGGTAAGTACGCGGTCAACACGAGGTCCAGACGCCTCGGCACGGGCTGAGTTAGGGGAATGAAATCCAGGATCCGAATCCCGAAGGATTCGGAAACGGTTATGCACTGTCCAGAGTTGTACTGGCCGCCACGAGTCTCACACATACACCCAAATCATACACGACAGCCAACACTCTCCCGAAGAAAGCCAGCGCATGGTCAAGACATTTTTGTGGTCACTGTAAAAAATCCCAGCTAGGGCTATGATGACCCGGGCTATTTCAGGGAGGGGTATGTGCCAAAAAACAGGGGTAGGTTTTAGTGCGTGTCAGGTAAGGGGCATATTCTAATTAATCTCGACGTCTGTATGGACGGAGAAAAATAAATAAACATTGCGCTCAGACGCATCACACCCTCAAATGATGCCGGCTGCTTATTTATTAATAATTTAATTTGCCATATATGACCTAAAATAGGTCTGTCTCAACGTCTGTGTGGACGGAGAAAAATAAACCGTGTGCTCGGACGCATCACACCCTCAAATGATGCCGGCAGTTTATTTATGAAATATATATTTATATAAGTAGATCGGGCATATCGCGACGTTTCGGCTATTTATCTAGCCTTCTTCAGGCGAGCCCGAATGGCAAAAGGGAATTTGACCCTGTCCCCTCCAGCTTATATAGGCTAGGAGGGCGGGGCCCCTCACCCAGCGACCAATTCCCACGTTCAGCATTGTATAATGCGTCATAAACTGTTTTTAGCACAAACTGATGTTGTTTTTAATTTTTTACAGGGTCCCGTCGAATAATCTGGAGCAGCAGGCACTTACAACGGGTAAGTAGGCACCTTCGTGTACAATTCAGGTAAGTACGCGGTCAACACGAGGTCCAGACGCCTCGGCACGGGCTGAGTTAGGGGAATGAAATCCAGGATCCGAATCCCGAAGGATTCGGAAACGGTTATGCACTGTCCAGAGTTGTACTGGCCGCCACGAGTCTCACACATACACCCAAATCATACACGACAGCCAACACTCTCCCGAAGAAAGCCAGCGCATGGTCAAGACATTTTTGTGGTCACTGTAAAAAATCCCAGCTAGGGCTATGATGACCCGGGCTATTTCAGGGAGGGGTATGTGCCAAAAAACAGGGGTAGGTTTTAGTGCGTGTCAGGTAAGGGGCATATTCTAATTAATCTCGACGTCTGTATGGACGGAGAAAAATAAATAAACATTGCGCTCAGACGCATCACACCCTCAAATGATGCCGGCTGCTTATTTATTAATAATTTAATTTGCCATATATGACCTAAAATAGGTCTGTCTCAACGTCTGTGTGGACGGAGAAAAATAAACCGTGTGCTCGGACGCATCACACCCTCAAATGATGCCGGCAGTTTATTTATGAAATATATATTTATATAAGTAGATCGGGCATATCGCGACGTTTCGGCTATTTATCTAGCCTTCTTCAGGCGAGCCCGAATGGCAAAAGGGAATTTGACCCTGTCCCCTCCAGCTTATATAGGCTAGGAGGGCGGGGCCCCTCACCCAGCGACCAATTCCCACGTTCAGCATTGTATAATGCGTCATAAACTGTTTTTAGCACAAACTGATGTTGTTTTTAATTTTTTACAGGGTCCCGTCGAATAATCTGGAGCAGCAGGCACTTACAACGGGTAAGTAGGCACCTTCGTGTACAATTCAGGTAAGTACGCGGTCAACACGAGGTCCAGACGCCTCGGCACGGGCTGAGTTAGGGGAATGAAATCCAGGATCCGAATCCCGAAGGATTCGGAAACGGTTATGCACTGTCCAGAGTTGTACTGGCCGCCACGAGTCTCACACATACACCCAAATCATACACGACAGCCAACACTCTCCCGAAGAAAGCCAGCGCATGGTCAAGACATTTTTGTGGTCACTGTAAAAAATCCCAGCTAGGGCTATGATGACCCGGGCTATTTCAGGGAGGGGTATGTGCCAAAAAACAGGGGTAGGTTTTAGTGCGTGTCAGGTAAGGGGCATATTCTAATTAATCTCGACGTCTGTATGGACGGAGAAAAATAAATAAACATTGCGCTCAGACGCATCACACCCTCAAATGATGCCGGCTGCTTATTTATTAATAATTTAATTTGCCATATATGACCTAAAATAGGTCTGTCTCAACGTCTGTGTGGACGGAGAAAAATAAACCGTGTGCTCGGACGCATCACACCCTCAAATGATGCCGGCAGTTTATTTATGAAATATATATTTATATAAGTAGATCGGGCATATCGCGACGTTTCGGCTATTTATCTAGCCTTCTTCAGGCGAGCCCGAATGGCAAAAGGGAATTTGACCCTGTCCCCTCCAGCTTATATAGGCTAGGAGGGCGGGGCCCCTCACCCAGCGACCAATTCCCACGTTCAGCATTGTATAATGCGTCATAAACTGTTTTTAGCACAAACTGATGTTGTTTTTAATTTTTTACAGGGTCCCGTCGAATAATCTGGAGCAGCAGGCACTTACAACGGGTAAGTAGGCACCTTCGTGTACAATTCAGGTAAGTACGCGGTCAACACGAGGTCCAGACGCCTCGGCACGGGCTGAGTTAGGGGAATGAAATCCAGGATCCGAATCCCGAAGGATTCGGAAACGGTTATGCACTGTCCAGAGTTGTACTGGCCGCCACGAGTCTCACACATACACCCAAATCATACACGACAGCCAACACTCTCCCGAAGAAAGCCAGCGCATGGTCAAGACATTTTTGTGGTCACTGTAAAAAATCCCAGCTAGGGCTATGATGACCCGGGCTATTTCAGGGAGGGGTATGTGCCAAAAAACAGGGGTAGGTTTTAGTGCGTGTCAGGTAAGGGGCATATTCTAATTAATCTCGACGTCTGTATGGACGGAGAAAAATAAATAAACATTGCGCTCAGACGCATCACACCCTCAAATGATGCCGGCTGCTTATTTATTAATAATTTAATTTGCCATATATGACCTAAAATAGGTCTGTCTCAACGTCTGTGTGGACGGAGAAAAATAAACCGTGTGCTCGGACGCATCACACCCTCAAATGATGCCGGCAGTTTATTTATGAAATATATATTTATATAAGTAGATCGGGCATATCGCGACGTTTCGGCTATTTATCTAGCCTTCTTCAGGCGAGCCCGAATGGCAAAAGGGAATTTGACCCTGTCCCCTCCAGCTTATATAGGCTAGGAGGGCGGGGCCCCTCACCCAGCGACCAATTCCCACGTTCAGCATTGTATAATGCGTCATAAACTGTTTTTAGCACAAACTGATGTTGTTTTTAATTTTTTACAGGGTCCCGTCGAATAATCTGGAGCAGCAGGCACTTACAACGGGTAAGTAGGCACCTTCGTGTACAATTCAGGTAAGTACGCGGTCAACACGAGGTCCAGACGCCTCGGCACGGGCTGAGTTAGGGGAATGAAATCCAGGATCCGAATCCCGAAGGATTCGGAAACGGTTATGCACTGTCCAGAGTTGTACTGGCCGCCACGAGTCTCACACATACACCCAAATCATACACGACAGCCAACACTCTCCCGAAGAAAGCCAGCGCATGGTCAAGACATTTTTGTGGTCACTGTAAAAAATCCCAGCTAGGGCTATGATGACCCGGGCTATTTCAGGGAGGGGTATGTGCCAAAAAACAGGGGTAGGTTTTAGTGCGTGTCAGGTAAGGGGCATATTCTAATTAATCTCGACGTCTGTATGGACGGAGAAAAATAAATAAACATTGCGCTCAGACGCATCACACCCTCAAATGATGCCGGCTGCTTATTTATTAATAATTTAATTTGCCATATATGACCTAAAATAGGTCTGTCTCAACGTCTGTGTGGACGGAGAAAAATAAACCGTGTGCTCGGACGCATCACACCCTCAAATGATGCCGGCAGTTTATTTATGAAATATATATTTATATAAGTAGATCGGGCATATCGCGACGTTTCGGCTATTTATCTAGCCTTCTTCAGGCGAGCCCGAATGGCAAAAGGGAATTTGACCCTGTCCCCTCCAGCTTATATAGGCTAGGAGGGCGGGGCCCCTCACCCAGCGACCAATTCCCACGTTCAGCATTGTATAATGCGTCATAAACTGTTTTTAGCACAAACTGATGTTGTTTTTAATTTTTTACAGGGTCCCGTCGAATAATCTGGAGCAGCAGGCACTTACAACGGGTAAGTAGGCACCTTCGTGTACAATTCAGGTAAGTACGCGGTCAACACGAGGTCCAGACGCCTCGGCACGGGCTGAGTTAGGGGAATGAAATCCAGGATCCGAATCCCGAAGGATTCGGAAACGGTTATGCACTGTCCAGAGTTGTACTGGCCGCCACGAGTCTCACACATACACCCAAATCATACACGACAGCCAACACTCTCCCGAAGAAAGCCAGCGCATGGTCAAGACATTTTTGTGGTCACTGTAAAAAATCCCAGCTAGGGCTATGATGACCCGGGCTATTTCAGGGAGGGGTCTGTGCCAAAAAACAGGGGTAGGTTTTAGTGCGTGTCAGGTAAGGGGCATATTCTAATTAATCTCGACGTCTGTATGGACGGAGAAAAATAAATAAACATTGCGCTCAGACGCATCACACCCTCAAATGATGCCGGCTGCTTATTTATTAATAATTTAATTTGCCATATATGACCTAAAATAGGTCTGTCTCAACGTCTGTGTGGACGGAGAAAAATAAACCGTGTGCTCGGACGCATCACACCCTCAAATGATGCCGGCAGTTTATTTATAAAATATATATTTATATAAGTAGATCGGGCATATCGCGACGTTTCGGCTATTTATCTAGCCTTCTTCAGGCGAGCCCGAATGGCAAAAGGGAATTTGACCCTGTCCCCTCCAGCTTATATAGGCTAGGAGGGCGGGGCCCCTCACCCAGCGACCAATTCCCACGTTCAGCATTGTATAATGCGTCATAAACTGTTTTTAGCACAAACTGATGTTGTTTTTAATTTTTTACAGGGTCCCGTCGAATAATCTGGAGCAGCAGGCACTTACAACGGGTAAGTAGGCACCTTCGTGTACAATTCAGGTAAGTATGTGGTCAACACGAGGTCCAGACGCCTCGGCACGGGCTGAGTTAGGGGAATGAAATCCAGGATCCGAATCCCGAAGGATTCGGAAACGGTTATGCACTGTCCAGAGTTGTACTGGCCGCCACGAGTCTCACACATACACCCAAATCATACACGACAGCCAACACTCTTCGAAGAAAGCCAGCGCATGGTCAAGAAATTTTTGTGGTCACTGTAAAAAATCCCAGCTAGGGCTATGATGACCCGGGCTATTTCAGGGAGGGGTCTGTGCCAAAAAACAGGGGTAGGTTTTAGTGCGTGTCAGGTAAGGGGCATATTCTAATTAATCTCGACGTCTGTATGGACGGAGAAAAATAAATAAACATTGCGCTCAGACGCATCACACCCTCAAATGATGCCGGCTGCTTATTTATTAATAATTTAATTTGCCATATATGACCTAAAATAGGTCTGTCTCAACGTCTGTGTGGACGGAGAAAAATAAACCGTGTGCTCGGACGCATCACACCCTCAAATGATGCCGGCAGTTTATTTATAAAATATATATTTATATAAGTAGATCGGGCATATCGCGACGTTTCGGCTATTTATCTAGCCTTCTTCAGGCGAGCCCGAATGGCAAAAGGGAATTTGACCCTGTCCCCTCCAGCTTATATAGGCTAGGAGGGCGGGGCCCCTCACCCAGCGACCAATTCCCACGTTCAGCATTGTATAATGCGTCATAAACTGTTTTTAGCACAAACTGATGTTGTTTTTAATTTTTTACAGGGTCCCGTCGAATAATCTGGAGCAGCAGGCACTTACAACGGGTAAGTAGGCACCTTCGTGTACAATTCAGGTAAGTATGTGGTCAACACGAGGTCCAGACGCCTCGGCACGGGCTGAGTTAGGGGAATGAAATCCAGGATCCGAATCCCGAAGGATTCGGAAACGGTTATGCACTGTCCAGAGTTGTACTGGCCGCCACGAGTCTCACACATACACCCAAATCATACACGACAGCCAACACTCTTCGAAGAAAGCCAGCGCATGGTCAAGAAATTTTTGTGGTCACTGTAAAAAATCCCAGCTAGGGCTATGATGACCCGGGCTATTTCAGGGAGGGGTCTGTGCCAAAAAACAGGGGTAGGTTTTAGTGCGTGTCAGGTAAGGGGCATATTCTAATTAATCTCGACGTCTGTATGGACGGAGAAAAATAAATAAACATTGCGCTCAGACGCATCACACCCTCAAATGATGCCGGCTGCTTATTTATTAATAATTTAATTTGCCATATATGACCTAAAATAGGTCTGTCTCAACGTCTGTGTGGACGGAGAAAAATAAACCGTGTGCTCGGACGCATCACACCCTCAAATGATGCCGGCAGTTTATTTATAAAATATATATTTATATAAGTAGATCGGGCATATCGCGACGTTTCGGCTATTTATCTAGCCTTCTTCAGGCGAGCCCGAATGGCAAAAGGGAATTTGACCCTGTCCCCTCCAGCTTATATAGGCTAGGAGGGCGGGGCCCCTCACCCAGCGACCAATTCCCACGTTCAGCATTGTATAATGCGTCATAAACTGTTTTTAGCACAAACTGATGTTGTTTTTAATTTTTTACAGGGTCCCGTCGAATAATCTGGAGCAGCAGGCACTTACAACGGGTAAGTAGGCACCTTCGTGTACAATTCAGGTAAGTATGTGGTCAACACGAGGTCCAGACGCCTCGGCACGGGCTGAGTTAGGGGAATGAAATCCAGGATCCGAATCCCGAAGGATTCGGAAACGGTTATGCACTGTCCAGAGTTGTACTGGCCGCCACGAGTCTCACACATACACCCAAATCATACACGACAGCCAACACTCTTCGAAGAAAGCCAGCGCATGGTCAAGAAATTTTTGTGGTCACTGTAAAAAATCCCAGCTAGGGCTATGATGACCCGGGCTATTTCAGGGAGGGGTCTGTGCCAAAAAACAGGGGTAGGTTTTAGTGCGTGTCAGGTAAGGGGCATATTCTAATTAATCTCGACGTCTGTATGGACGGAGAAAAATAAATAAACATTGCGCTCAGACGCATCACACCCTCAAATGATGCCGGCTGCTTATTTATTAATAATTTAATTTGCCATATATGACCTAAAATAGGTCTGTCTCAACGTCTGTGTGGACGGAGAAAAATAAACCGTGTGCTCGGACGCATCACACCCTCAAATGATGCCGGCAGTTTATTTATAAAATATATATTTATATAAGTAGATCGGGCATATCGCGACGTTTCGGCTATTTATCTAGCCTTCTTCAGGCGAGCCCGAATGGCAAAAGGGAATTTGACCCTGTCCCCTCCAGCTTATATAGGCTAGGAGGGCGGGGCCCCTCACCCAGCGACCAATTCCCACGTTCAGCATTGTATAATGCGTCATAAACTGTTTTTAGCACAAACTGATGTTGTTTTTAATTTTTTACAGGGTCCCGTCGAATAATCTGGAGCAGCAGGCACTTACAACGGGTAAGTAGGCACCTTCGTGTACAATTCAGGTAAGTATGTGGTCAACACGAGGTCCAGACGCCTCGGCACGGGCTGAGTTAGGGGAATGAAATCCAGGATCCGAATCCCGAAGGATTCGGAAACGGTTATGCACTGTCCAGAGTTGTACTGGCCGCCACGAGTCTCACACATACACCCAAATCATACACGACAGCCAACACTCTTCGAAGAAAGCCAGCGCATGGTCAAGAAATTTTTGTGGTCACTGTAAAAAATCCCAGCTAGGGCTATGATGACCCGGGCTATTTCAGGGAGGGGTCTGTGCCAAAAAACAGGGGTAGGTTTTAGTGCGTGTCAGGTAAGGGGCATATTCTAATTAATCTCGACGTCTGTATGGACGGAGAAAAATAAATAAACATTGCGCTCAGACGCATCACACCCTCAAATGATGCCGGCTGCTTATTTATTAATAATTTAATTTGCCATATATGACCTAAAATAGGTCTGTCTCAACGTCTGTGTGGACGGAGAAAAATAAACCGTGTGCTCGGACGCATCACACCCTCAAATGATGCCGGCAGTTTATTTATAAAATATATATTTATATAAGTAGATCGGGCATATCGCGACGTTTCGGCTATTTATCTAGCCTTCTTCAGGCGAGCCCGAATGGCAAAAGGGAATTTGACCCTGTCCCCTCCAGCTTATATAGGCTAGGAGGGCGGGGCCCCTCACCCAGCGACCAATTCCCACGTTCAGCATTGTATAATGCGTCATAAACTGTTTTTAGCACAAACTGATGTTGTTTTTAATTTTTTACAGGGTCCCGTCGAATAATCTGGAGCAGCAGGCACTTACAACGGGTAAGTAGGCACCTTCGTGTACAATTCAGGTAAGTATGTGGTCAACACGAGGTCCAGACGCCTCGGCACGGGCTGAGTTAGGGGAATGAAATCCAGGATCCGAATCCCGAAGGATTCGGAAACGGTTATGCACTGTCCAGAGTTGTACTGGCCGCCACGAGTCTCACACATACACCCAAATCATACACGACAGCCAACACTCTTCGAAGAAAGCCAGCGCATGGTCAAGAAATTTTTGTGGTCACTGTAAAAAATCCCAGCTAGGGCTATGATGACCCGGGCTATTTCAGGGAGGGGTCTGTGCCAAAAAACAGGGGTAGGTTTTAGTGCGTGTCAGGTAAGGGGCATATTCTAATTAATCTCGACGTCTGTATGGACGGAGAAAAATAAATAAACATTGCGCTCAGACGCATCACACCCTCAAATGATGCCGGCTGCTTATTTATTAATAATTTAATTTGCCATATATGACCTAAAATAGGTCTGTCTCAACGTCTGTGTGGACGGAGAAAAATAAACCGTGTGCTCGGACGCATCACACCCTCAAATGATGCCGGCAGTTTATTTATAAAATATATATTTATATAAGTAGATCGGGCATATCGCGACGTTTCGGCTATTTATCTAGCCTTCTTCAGGCGAGCCCGAATGGCAAAAGGGAATTTGACCCTGTCCCCTCCAGCTTATATAGGCTAGGAGGGCGGGGCCCCTCACCCAGCGACCAATTCCCACGTTCAGCATTGTATAATGCGTCATAAACTGTTTTTAGCACAAACTGATGTTGTTTTTAATTTTTTACAGGGTCCCGTCGAATAATCTGGAGCAGCAGGCACTTACAACGGGTAAGTAGGCACCTTCGTGTACAATTCAGGTAAGTATGTGGTCAACACGAGGTCCAGACGCCTCGGCACGGGCTGAGTTAGGGGAATGAAATCCAGGATCCGAATCCCGAAGGATTCGGAAACGGTTATGCACTGTCCAGAGTTGTACTGGCCGCCACGAGTCTCACACATACACCCAAATCATACACGACAGCCAACACTCTTCGAAGAAAGCCAGCGCATGGTCAAGAAATTTTTGTGGTCACTGTAAAAAATCCCAGCTAGGGCTATGATGACCCGGGCTATTTCAGGGAGGGGTCTGTGCCAAAAAACAGGGGTAGGTTTTAGTGCGTGTCAGGTAAGGGGCATATTCTAATTAATCTCGACGTCTGTATGGACGGAGAAAAATAAATAAACATTGCGCTCAGACGCATCACACCCTCAAATGATGCCGGCTGCTTATTTATTAATAATTTAATTTGCCATATATGACCTAAAATAGGTCTGTCTCAACGTCTGTGTGGACGGAGAAAAATAAACCGTGTGCTCGGACGCATCACACCCTCAAATGATGCCGGCAGTTTATTTATAAAATATATATTTATATAAGTAGATCGGGCATATCGCGACGTTTCGGCTATTTATCTAGCCTTCTTCAGGCGAGCCCGAATGGCAAAAGGGAATTTGACCCTGTCCCCTCCAGCTTATATAGGCTAGGAGGGCGGGGCCCCTCACCCAGCGACCAATTCCCACGTTCAGCATTGTATAATGCGTCATAAACTGTTTTTAGCACAAACTGATGTTGTTTTTAATTTTTTACAGGGTCCCGTCGAATAATCTGGAGCAGCAGGCACTTACAACGGGTAAGTAGGCACCTTCGTGTACAATTCAGGTAAGTATGTGGTCAACACGAGGTCCAGACGCCTCGGCACGGGCTGAGTTAGGGGAATGAAATCCAGGATCCGAATCCCGAAGGATTCGGAAACGGTTATGCACTGTCCAGAGTTGTACTGGCCGCCACGAGTCTCACACATACACCCAAATCATACACGACAGCCAACACTCTTCGAAGAAAGCCAGCGCATGGTCAAGAAATTTTTGTGGTCACTGTAAAAAATCCCAGCTAGGGCTATGATGACCCGGGCTATTTCAGGGAGGGGTCTGTGCCAAAAAACAGGGGTAGGTTTTAGTGCGTGTCAGGTAAGGGGCATATTCTAATTAATCTCGACGTCTGTATGGACGGAGAAAAATAAATAAACATTGCGCTCAGACGCATCACACCCTCAAATGATGCCGGCTGCTTATTTATTAATAATTTAATTTGCCATATATGACCTAAAATAGGTCTGTCTCAACGTCTGTGTGGACGGAGAAAAATAAACCGTGTGCTCGGACGCATCACACCCTCAAATGATGCCGGCAGTTTATTTATAAAATATATATTTATATAAGTAGATCGGGCATATCGCGACGTTTCGGCTATTTATCTAGCCTTCTTCAGGCGAGCCCGAATGGCAAAAGGGAATTTGACCCTGTCCCCTCCAGCTTATATAGGCTAGGAGGGCGGGGCCCCTCACCCAGCGACCAATTCCCACGTTCAGCATTGTATAATGCGTCATAAACTGTTTTTAGCACAAACTGATGTTGTTTTTAATTTTTTACAGGGTCCCGTCGAATAATCTGGAGCAGCAGGCACTTACAACGGGTAAGTAGGCACCTTCGTGTACAATTCAGGTAAGTATGTGGTCAACACGAGGTCCAGACGCCTCGGCACGGGCTGAGTTAGGGGAATGAAATCCAGGATCCGAATCCCGAAGGATTCGGAAACGGTTATGCACTGTCCAGAGTTGTACTGGCCGCCACGAGTCTCACACATACACCCAAATCATACACGACAGCCAACACTCTTCGAAGAAAGCCAGCGCATGGTCAAGAAATTTTTGTGGTCACTGTAAAAAATCCCAGCTAGGGCTATGATGACCCGGGCTATTTCAGGGAGGGGTCTGTGCCAAAAAACAGGGGTAGGTTTTAGTGCGTGTCAGGTAAGGGGCATATTCTAATTAATCTCGACGTCTGTATGGACGGAGAAAAATAAATAAACATTGCGCTCAGACGCATCACACCCTCAAATGATGCCGGCTGCTTATTTATTAATAATTTAATTTGCCATATATGACCTAAAATAGGTCTGTCTCAACGTCTGTGTGGACGGAGAAAAATAAACCGTGTGCTCGGACGCATCACACCCTCAAATGATGCCGGCAGTTTATTTATAAAATATATATTTATATAAGTAGATCGGGCATATCGCGACGTTTCGGCTATTTATCTAGCCTTCTTCAGGCGAGCCCGAATGGCAAAAGGGAATTTGACCCTGTCCCCTCCAGCTTATATAGGCTAGGAGGGCGGGGCCCCTCACCCAGCGACCAATTCCCACGTTCAGCATTGTATAATGCGTCATAAACTGTTTTTAGCACAAACTGATGTTGTTTTTAATTTTTTACAGGGTCCCGTCGAATAATCTGGAGCAGCAGGCACTTACAACGGGTAAGTAGGCACCTTCGTGTACAATTCAGGTAAGTATGTGGTCAACACGAGGTCCAGACGCCTCGGCACGGGCTGAGTTAGGGGAATGAAATCCAGGATCCGAATCCCGAAGGATTCGGAAACGGTTATGCACTGTCCAGAGTTGTACTGGCCGCCACGAGTCTCACACATACACCCAAATCATACACGACAGCCAACACTCTTCGAAGAAAGCCAGCGCATGGTCAAGAAATTTTTGTGGTCACTGTAAAAAATCCCAGCTAGGGCTATGATGACCCGGGCTATTTCAGGGAGGGGTCTGTGCCAAAAAACAGGGGTAGGTTTTAGTGCGTGTCAGGTAAGGGGCATATTCTAATTAATCTCGACGTCTGTATGGACGGAGAAAAATAAATAAACATTGCGCTCAGACGCATCACACCCTCAAATGATGCCGGCTGCTTATTTATTAATAATTTAATTTGCCATATATGACCTAAAATAGGTCTGTCTCAACGTCTGTGTGGACGGAGAAAAATAAACCGTGTGCTCGGACGCATCACACCCTCAAATGATGCCGGCAGTTTATTTATAAAATATATATTTATATAAGTAGATCGGGCATATCGCGACGTTTCGGCTATTTATCTAGCCTTCTTCAGGCGAGCCCGAATGGCAAAAGGGAATTTGACCCTGTCCCCTCCAGCTTATATAGGCTAGGAGGGCGGGGCCCCTCACCCAGCGACCAATTCCCACGTTCAGCATTGTATAATGCGTCATAAACTGTTTTTAGCACAAACTGATGTTGTTTTTAATTTTTTACAGGGTCCCGTCGAATAATCTGGAGCAGCAGGCACTTACAACGGGTAAGTAGGCACCTTCGTGTACAATTCAGGTAAGTATGTGGTCAACACGAGGTCCAGACGCCTCGGCACGGGCTGAGTTAGGGGAATGAAATCCAGGATCCGAATCCCGAAGGATTCGGAAACGGTTATGCACTGTCCAGAGTTGTACTGGCCGCCACGAGTCTCACACATACACCCAAATCATACACGACAGCCAACACTCTTCGAAGAAAGCCAGCGCATGGTCAAGAAATTTTTGTGGTCACTGTAAAAAATCCCAGCTAGGGCTATGATGACCCGGGCTATTTCAGGGAGGGGTCTGTGCCAAAAAACAGGGGTAGGTTTTAGTGCGTGTCAGGTAAGGGGCATATTCTAATTAATCTCGACGTCTGTATGGACGGAGAAAAATAAATAAACATTGCGCTCAGACGCATCACACCCTCAAATGATGCCGGCTGCTTATTTATTAATAATTTAATTTGCCATATATGACCTAAAATAGGTCTGTCTCAACGTCTGTGTGGACGGAGAAAAATAAACCGTGTGCTCGGACGCATCACACCCTCAAATGATGCCGGCAGTTTATTTATAAAATATATATTTATATAAGTAGATCGGGCATATCGCGACGTTTCGGCTATTTATCTAGCCTTCTTCAGGCGAGCCCGAATGGCAAAAGGGAATTTGACCCTGTCCCCTCCAGCTTATATAGGCTAGGAGGGCGGGGCCCCTCACCCAGCGACCAATTCCCACGTTCAGCATTGTATAATGCGTCATAAACTGTTTTTAGCACAAACTGATGTTGTTTTTAATTTTTTACAGGGTCCCGTCGAATAATCTGGAGCAGCAGGCACTTACAACGGGTAAGTAGGCACCTTCGTGTACAATTCAGGTAAGTATGTGGTCAACACGAGGTCCAGACGCCTCGGCACGGGCTGAGTTAGGGGAATGAAATCCAGGATCCGAATCCCGAAGGATTCGGAAACGGTTATGCACTGTCCAGAGTTGTACTGGCCGCCACGAGTCTCACACATACACCCAAATCATACACGACAGCCAACACTCTTCGAAGAAAGCCAGCGCATGGTCAAGAAATTTTTGTGGTCACTGTAAAAAATCCCAGCTAGGGCTATGATGACCCGGGCTATTTCAGGGAGGGGTCTGTGCCAAAAAACAGGGGTAGGTTTTAGTGCGTGTCAGGTAAGGGGCATATTCTAATTAATCTCGACGTCTGTATGGACGGAGAAAAATAAATAAACATTGCGCTCAGACGCATCACACCCTCAAATGATGCCGGCTGCTTATTTATTAATAATTTAATTTGCCATATATGACCTAAAATAGGTCTGTCTCAACGTCTGTGTGGACGGAGAAAAATAAACCGTGTGCTCGGACGCATCACACCCTCAAATGATGCCGGCAGTTTATTTATAAAATATATATTTATATAAGTAGATCGGGCATATCGCGACGTTTCGGCTATTTATCTAGCCTTCTTCAGGCGAGCCCGAATGGCAAAAGGGAATTTGACCCTGTCCCCTCCAGCTTATATAGGCTAGGAGGGCGGGGCCCCTCACCCAGCGACCAATTCCCACGTTCAGCATTGTATAATGCGTCATAAACTGTTTTTAGCACAAACTGATGTTGTTTTTAATTTTTTACAGGGTCCCGTCGAATAATCTGGAGCAGCAGGCACTTACAACGGGTAAGTAGGCACCTTCGTGTACAATTCAGGTAAGTATGTGGTCAACACGAGGTCCAGACGCCTCGGCACGGGCTGAGTTAGGGGAATGAAATCCAGGATCCGAATCCCGAAGGATTCGGAAACGGTTATGCACTGTCCAGAGTTGTACTGGCCGCCACGAGTCTCACACATACACCCAAATCATACACGACAGCCAACACTCTCTCGAAGAAAGCCAGCGCATGGTCGAGAAATTTTTGTGGTCACTGTAAAAAATCCCAGCTAGGGCTATGATGACCCGGGCTATTTCAGGGAGGGGTCTGTGCCAAAAAACAGGGGTAGGTTTTAGTGCGTGTCAGGTAAGGGGCATATTCTAATTAATCTCGACGTCTGTATGGACGGAGAAAAATAAATAAACATTGCGCTCAGACGCATCACACCCTCAAATGATGCCGGCTGCTTATTTATTAATAATTTAATTTGCCATATATGACCTAAAATAGGTCTGTCTCAACGTCTGTGTGGACGGAGAAAAATAAACCGTGTGCTCGGACGCATCACACCCTCAAATGATGGCGGCAGTTTATTTATAAAATATATATTTATATAAGTAGATCGGGCATATCGCGACGTTTCGGCTATTTATCTAGCCTTCTTCAGGCGAGCCCGAATGGCAAAAGGGAATTTGACCCTGTCCCCTCCAGCTTATATAGGCTAGGAGGGCGGGGCCCCTCACCCAGCGACCAATTCCCACGTTCAGCATTGTATAATGCGTCATAAACTGTTTTTAGCACAAACTGATGTTGTTTTTAATTTTTTACAGGGTCCCGTCGAATAATCTGGAGCAGCAGGCACTTACAACGGGTAAGTAGGCACCTTCGTGTACAATTCAGGTAAGTATGTGGTCAACACGAGGTCCAGACGCCTCGGCACGGGCTGAGTTAGGGGAATGAAATCCAGGATCCGAATCCCGAAGGATTCGGAAACGGTTATGCACTGTCCAGAGTTGTACTGGCCGCCACGAGTCTCACACATACACCCAAATCATACACGACAGCCAACACTCTCTCGAAGAAAGCCAGCGCATGGTCAAGAAATTTTTGTGGTCACTGTAAAAAATCCCAGCTAGGGCTATGATGACCCGGGCTATTTCAGGGAGGGGTCTGTGCCAAAAAACAGGGGTAGGTTTTAGTGCGTGTCAGGTAAGGGGCATATTCTAATTAATCTCGACGTCTGTATGGACGGAGAAAAATAAATAAACATTGCGCTCAGACGCATCACACCCTCAAATGATGCCGGCTGCTTATTTATTAATAATTTAATTTGCCATATATGACCTAAAATAGGTCTGTCTCAACGTCTGTGTGGACGGAGAAAAATAAACCGTGTGCTCGGACGCATCACACCCTCAAATGATGCCGGCAGTTTATTTATAAAATATATATTTATATAAGTAGATCGGGCATATCGCGACGTTTCGGCTATTTATCTAGCCTTCTTCAGGCGAGCCCGAATGGCAAAAGGGAATTTGACCCTGTCCCCTCCAGCTTATATAGGCTAGGAGGGCGGGGCCCCTCACCCAGCGACCAATTCCCACGTTCAGCATTGTATAATGCGTCATAAACTGTTTTTAGCACAAACTGATGTTGTTTTTAATTTTTTACAGGGTCCCGTCGAATAATCTGGAGCAGCAGGCACTTACAACGGGTAAGTAGGCACCTTCGTGTACAATTCAGGTAAGTACGTGGTCAACACGAGGTCCAGACGCCTCGGCACGGGCTGAGTTAGGGGAATGAAATCCAGGATCCGAATCCCGAAGGATTCGGAAACGGTTATGCACTGTCCAGAGTTGTACTGGCCGCCACGAGTCTCACACATACACCCAAATCATACACGACAGCCAACACTCTCCCGAAGAAAGCCAGCGCATGGTCAAGACATTTTTGTGGTCACTGTAAAAAATCCCAGCTAGGGCTATGATGACCCGGGCTATTTCAGGGAGGGGTCTGTGCCAAAAAACAGGGGTAGGTTTTAGTGCGTGTCAGGTAAGGGGCATATTCTAATTAATCTCGACGTCTGTATGGACGGAGAAAAATAAATAAACATTGCGCTCAGACGCATCACACCCTCAAATGATGCCGGCTGCTTATTTATTAATAATTTAATTTGCCATATATGACCTAAAATAGGTCTGTCTCAACGTCTGTGTGGACGGAGAAAAATAAACCGTGTGCTCGGACGCATCACACCCTCAAATGATGCCGGCAGTTTATTTATGAAATATATATTTATATAAGTAGATCGGGCATATCGCGACGTTTCGGCTATTTATCTAGCCTTCTTCAGGCGAGCCCGAATGGCAAAAGGGAATTTGACCCTGTCCCCTCCAGCTTATATAGGCTAGGAGGGCGGGGCCCCTCACCCAGCGACCAATTCCCACGTTCAGCATTGTATAATGCGTCATAAACTGTTTTTAGCACAAACTGATGTTGTTTTTAATTTTTTACAGGGTCCCGTCGAATAATCTGGAGCAGCAGGCACTTACAACGGGTAAGTAGGCACCTTCGTGTACAATTCAGGTAAGTACGCGGTCAACACGAGGTCCAGACGCCTCGGCACGGGCTGAGTTAGGGGAATGAAATCCAGGATCCGAATCCCGAAGGATTCGGAAACGGTTATGCACTGTCCAGAGTTGTACTGGCCGCCACGAGTCTCACACATACACCCAAATCATACACGACAGCCAACACTCTCCCGAAGAAAGCCAGCGCATGGTCAAGACATTTTTGTGGTCACTGTAAAAAATCCCAGCTAGGGCTATGATGACCCGGGCTATTTCAGGGAGGGGTATGTGCCAAAAAACAGGGGTAGGTTTTAGTGCGTGTCAGGTAAGGGGCATATTCTAATTAATCTCGACGTCTGTATGGACGGAGAAAAATAAATAAACATTGCGCTCAGACGCATCACACCCTCAAATGATGCCGGCTGCTTATTTATTAATAATTTAATTTGCCATATATGACCTAAAATAGGTCTGTCTCAACGTCTGTGTGGACGGAGAAAAATAAACCGTGTGCTCGGACGCATCACACCCTCAAATGATGCCGGCAGTTTATTTATGAAATATATATTTATATAAGTAGATCGGGCATATCGCGACGTTTCGGCTATTTATCTAGCCTTCTTCAGGCGAGCCCGAATGGCAAAAGGGAATTTGACCCTGTCCCCTCCAGCTTATATAGGCTAGGAGGGCGGGGCCCCTCACCCAGCGACCAATTCCCACGTTCAGCATTGTATAATGCGTCATAAACTGTTTTTAGCACAAACTGATGTTGTTTTTAATTTTTTACAGGGTCCCGTCGAATAATCTGGAGCAGCAGGCACTTACAACGGGTAAGTAGGCACCTTCGTGTACAATTCAGGTAAGTACGCGGTCAACACGAGGTCCAGACGCCTCGGCACGGGCTGAGTTAGGGGAATGAAATCCAGGATCCGAATCCCGAAGGATTCGGAAACGGTTATGCACTGTCCAGAGTTGTACTGGCCGCCACGAGTCTCACACATACACCCAAATCATACACGACAGCCAACACTCTCCCGAAGAAAGCCAGCGCATGGTCAAGACATTTTTGTGGTCACTGTAAAAAATCCCAGCTAGGGCTATGATGACCCGGGCTATTTCAGGGAGGGGTATGTGCCAAAAAACAGGGGTAGGTTTTAGTGCGTGTCAGGTAAGGGGCATATTCTAATTAATCTCGACGTCTGTATGGACGGAGAAAAATAAATAAACATTGCGCTCAGACGCATCACACCCTCAAATGATGCCGGCTGCTTATTTATTAATAATTTAATTTGCCATATATGACCTAAAATAGGTCTGTCTCAACGTCTGTGTGGACGGAGAAAAATAAACCGTGTGCTCGGACGCATCACACCCTCAAATGATGCCGGCAGTTT